>NW_017307262.1:412300-415752 GCF_000935625.1 Nanorana parkeri | reverse complement strand
GGGGGGGTTGGGAGAGAATTCTGGATCTGCGCGCCATGTATGTTGCCCGCTGTTATTGGGCACAACCACTGAGAAGTTTTGATTATCCAAAATAAATATTATTTGAAAAGAGATCGGGAACCGTTGTGTGTTTATTTGTGTTTTATTACACTTTTTTTTTTTAAATGGTGGACTGCGCCCCAATCCAGACCTGTTCACCAGTGTGCAATGGGCAGCAAAAGGTCGTCTGCACCGCTCATGCCGCAGCTACCCGGGGAGGCAGTTCAGTCACATAGACAGCTGGCTGCACACCAGGCGCAGTGGTCTACCATCATTGACCGATTTTTGGAAGCCAGAAGGAAGCAACAAAATTAATTTGGGGAACCCCAAATTCTGACGTTGTCACCAGAACCAGAGGTGAGGGGAAATCATCCAACAGAGACACCTGTTCTAAAAGGAAAAAAAAAAAGGTGATTCTAACCCGCTTTAAAGGGATTTCCTCTCATTTCCTGTTGTGTCTCCAGAACGGGAAATAGGAAGTCTCCCCCATAAAAACACAAGCAACGCAAGAAAATAATCAGACGAGCTTCACCTCGCCCTTACTGCGCCCAAAACTAGATCAAATGTGTTGATTATAAATTACACTTTAAGTTGAAACTTTCAGTTTAAATCAGCTGCGCACATTCCCAGAGTAACAAACCACGAAAGGTCAGCAAAGCAGCCACAGCCACAGAGTAGAAAAGGCTCTACTGATCCTTAAAAAGTTCTGTATCACTTGCTGCCACGCCCAGACAGGAATGTAACATAGTCTATACTATGGAAGCTTCTTCAGAGAGACGGAGTTCTTTCATTAGAGAATTCAGAGATTTAGCTTAACGATGTTTTAATATCGTTGAATGAAGAAAAAGAAAGAAAAATGGTGCAAGAAATATATACAGGAAAGTTATCACAAAAACAGACATAAGCAACAGCAAAAATAAAACGGTTTAAAGGTGAAAAAAAAACATAGTTATGTGAACTCCATGTGGTCTTTGGTACAGGGCAGAGTTCAGATCACTTAAAGATTCAATCTGAAGTCCAGCCAGGTGTTGCAAGAGCCACTGACCCTCATAAATGATTATTTCAGGAGAGCAGAATTAAAGGAAGGAGCAGAGTCCTCCAGCAGAGCAGAGTATATCAGGAGAGGAGAGTTATAGAGAGGAAGGAGCAGAGTTCTCCAGCAGAGCAGAGGATTTCAGGAGAGCAGAATTAAAGGAAGGAGCAGAGTTCTCCAGCAGAGCAGAGGATTTCAGGAGAGCAGAATTAAAGGAAGGAGCAGAGTTCTCCAGCAGAGCAGAGGATTTCAGGAGAGCAGAATTAAAGGAAGGAGCAGAGTTCTCCAGCAGAGCAGAGGATTTCAGGAGAGCAGAATTAAAGGAAGGAGCAGAGTTCTCCAGCAGAGCAGAGGATTTCAGGAGAGCAGAATTAAAGGAAGGAGCAGAGTTCTCCAGCAGAGCAGAGGATTTCAGGAGAGCAGAATTAAAGGAAGGAGCAGAGTTCTCCAGCAGAGCAGAGGATTTCAGGAGAGCAGAATTAAAGGAAGGAGCAGAGTTCTCCAGCAGAGCAGAGGATTTCAGGAGAGCAGAATTAAAGGAAGGAGCAGAGTTCTCCAGCAGAGCAGAGGATTTCAGGAGAGCAGAATTAAAGGAAGGAGCAGAGTTCTCCAGCAGAGCAGAGGATTTCAGGAGAGCAGAATTAAAGGAAGGAGCAGAGTTCTCCAGCAGAGCAGAGGATTTCAGGAGAGCAGAATTAAAGGAAGGAGCAGAGTTCTCCAGCAGAGCAGAGGATTTCAGGAGAGCAGAATTAAAGGAAGGAGCAGAGTTCTCCAGCAGAGCAGAGGATTTCAGGAGAGCAGAATTAAAGGAAGGAGCAGAGTTCTCCAGCAGAGCAGAGGATTTCAGGAGAGCAGAATTAAAGGAAGGAGCAGAGTCTCCCAGCAGAGCAGAGTATTCCAGGAGAGCAGAGTTAGAGGAAGGAGCAGAGTCCTCCAGCAGAGCAGAGTATGTATGGGAAGCAATCTATTACATGAAGTGGGATCTCTTTCAGTGCTCTTCTCCTTTGTACATTCTCTGATTCTTCGAGCACCTCGTATGAGATGATGAGTCACACAACTTCCATTAATCATTGTCAGATCCGTCCTTGTGTCCCTGTGACCCTAAAACAGAGATCGGAGAAGAAGACGCGCGGATACATCACATGTCACTGAGCCTGTTATTAGTCATCTCTGTCCTTGGCAGGAGAGTGACAATCCGATCCCTTTGTATCTCTAGTCCCCGCGTATCATGTGACCGCTGACATTCCTTCTACATGTGCAAACTCTTACTGATTTTTTTGCATAGTGCGGCCACGTAATTCCCATGATGCATTGCCAGTTCCGCTTCCCTGATTTTGCACAGGCACATGTCCCTGTCATAAAGACTCCGGCTCCTGATTGGCTGCTGCCAGCTCTGCTTTGACTGAACCGCGCATAGCCGCCAAACATTTTCAAATGATTTAAAGCACACGGCTGTTGAGATTGCTGAGCACATATCTCCTGCACCGCGGTCATACTGTGTGTTCAGCATCATCGCACCGAAACCCGAACCCAATTGAATTTCGGATCCGAATTCCGAAATAACAAAATATCCAAACCACATTTTTCCGCACCTTACATGTCTAATATTCCTGAGATGATGGAAGGGGGACCTGATGGCAACTGATATCTGCTGCTTGTCCAGGATCACGCCCAGGCTGGACCCATGGTCTGAGAACATAAGATTTGTATTCCCAAGGTTCAGGGCCTCACTCATAAGAGGAGGTACATGGGAACAGTGGCAGCACCGGCCATTGATCCGTACGGAGTACATATTGGACAGCTGCCGCTGCAGGCCGCTGCCGTTCTCCCACGCTGTGTGCATGCACCAGAATCACTGGGTGGAGGGGTTGCCGACAGGGCCACCCAAGGTTCAGATTTCGGCCTATTCTGCGGGAATCAGCCACAATGCCACCTTGACACCTGTTGATCTTGGTCACCGGAGACTGGTTTGGAGTAATCCAGGGGTCTCAAACCTCCGGCCCCCCAGCTGTGGTGAAACTACAAAACTCCCATGATGCATCTCTCTTTGGGAGTCATGTCTGTGGCTGTCAGAATCTTGCAGTGCCTCATGGGATTTGTAGTTCCACCACAGCTGGAGGGCCGGAGGTTTGAGACCCCTGGAGTAATCTGTATAGCGATGGTATGACCATGGATGATAATTCCCGGCAAGATCACTTGTATTGGTGACAGTATGGGGCCCTCTGGCACCCCGTCATGTAATGGAAGTGAAGATGCAGTGCAGACAAGTTTGCTCATTGGAGATTGATATTCCGGCTTTTACTCCAAGAATTCCATCTAACAGTGTAAACCTTCAGAGGGAGAGGGGGGGGGGGGTGGAGGCCGCGGCGTAGGAAAAAAT
>NW_017307262.1:411567-412093 GCF_000935625.1 Nanorana parkeri | reverse complement strand
GGGTCTGTAGGCTGAGCCATAGGAAAAATGTCAATGGCAATTTTGTTACAGTGTCAATAACACAGCTGGGTTACCAGATGGGGATCAATAGGACAGACAGGAGAGCGACATTCACCACAACACCACAAAAGGACAGAGACAGAGGGCAAAGTTAATGCAAGATGCCCTTCTTGTCAAGGGAAATATACAGAAATATTAGAATGCACCTTTATTATCTTCCTAACATCATTCAAATTCTACAGAAACATTCATTTTTCAGAAAAGCTTTCCCTTTTATCAATTCCTTGAGCTCCATTCCAGTGGCTTTGATGGCTGAGATGATGTCACCAGTTTGCTGCAGGCAGGTGGAAGCATTTCCTCAGTCTCCCCTCCCCCAGTGATCAGTCTTCTGCAGGCAGAAGGAAGCATTTCCTCAGTCTCCCCTCCCCCAGTGATCAGTCACCTGCAGGCAGAAGGAAGCATTTCCTCAGTCTCCCCTCCCCCAGTGATCAGTCACCTGCAGGCAGAAGGAAGCATTTCCTCAGTC
>NW_017307262.1:381647-410584 GCF_000935625.1 Nanorana parkeri | reverse complement strand
GGAAGCATTTCCTCAGTCTCCCCTCCCCCAGTGATCAGTCTTCTGCAGGCAGAAGGAAGCATTTCCTCAGTCTCCCCTCCCCCAGTGATCAGTCACCTGCAGGCAGAAGGAAGCATTTCCTCAGTCTCCCCTCCCCCAGTGATCAGTCACCTGCAGGCAGAAGGAAGCATTTCCTCAGTCATCCCTCCCCCAGTGATCAGTCACCTGCAGGTAGGAGGAAACATTTCCTCAGTCTCCCTCCCCCAGTTATCAGTCACCTGCAGGCAGAAGGAAGCATTCCCTCAGTCTCCGCCAGTGATCAGATTAATGCACCTATTCTATGCAGGCAAAATATATACCGGGCCTGATAAACGATCGACATTGCGAAATTCAGCCCTCATTCACATGAGAAACGGCCGGCCCGTACAGATCCCTGCTGCGTGTACGGCCGTATCGGGCAGCTCCCGGGAGAGACAGGTGCTGCGTGTTATTTGTACGCAGCCCCCGTTCTTCTCTGTGGGAGTACGCGGTCCTACGCTCAACCGACCTGCATGTCAGTGCGGGTGTCCGTACGGGGATGGATCCTGTCTGCGTCCGAGCAGGGACACCTGCACCCATACGGATGTGCAGGTCGGGTGAGCGTAGGGCGCGTACGGCCGCGTACTCCCATAGAGAAGGAGAGGCTGCTGCATACAAATCACACGCAGCAGCTGTCCTTCCTGGGAGCGGCACAATACAGCCGTACACACAGCACGGAGCTGTACGAGCCGGCCGTTAACCGTGTGAATGAGGCCTAAAATAGAGCAGATTGTGACAAATAAATAACAGTTCACAATCCAGGTTCCTGTGGAATGTAAGAAAACAGGAGATGGTCGCAAGCACCATTCTGTGCGCTGACCGAAAGGAGTTAATTCAGACCATAAATAGAAAAAAATATATATAGCTTTATTTTATGCATGGAAAAAATTGCACCAACTCCAGAAGAAAACAAAACACTCTTAAAATCAACAAAGTTGTCATACATGTACAACCACATTCATACCTAGTGGGTTAACCCTGTCTTCACCATCCAACATTGATACTGTGTCACCATGAAACAAGTTGCCCCTCAATTATATGGAGGCTTAATTCCCATTGATGTGTTCCCTTCATTGATTTGAAGCCAATCTATGATGGGCGTTATCTGCAGAGAAAACTGATAGATGGGGTTGAAGACTGCCTCTCTTCGTATCATAAACCCAGTTCATCAGGAGATAGCCATATCTCGGTTTTCTGTCAGATAGCAATATCTCGGCTTGCAGTTATTTATCCGTCATGGATTGTCGATGTGAATTTAAAGGGGACCTAGTGGGTCATTTCTCATTCCTTTTATAGATGTTTAGCCGAGATATAGTGCATGGATAGAGTGTAGTCAGTAGTACCATACAACAGTTTATCCAGATTGGTCTTCTATCATTGATTTGTTCCATCTACAGAGGATGTCAAATCTGCTCACATGTAAGAATCACTATCACGATTTCACGTATATGGATCCAAAAGATCTATTCAACATTTCTCGGATAGAGATTGTAATTGCAACTATGTATAACTCACGATCTTCCCGGATTGGTTATCGAGGAGCCGGATCATGGACGCTGCACGTGATCCCAAGTATGACGATCTAATTCGAGGGCTGCACAGTGGGTACTAACCGGTTTTCTCCTTGGTTGGAACATCAAATGGTGGAAGAGTTGTCAGTTCATGGTGTGTAATCTGTTTAAGAGGACATGCTGAAATAATGTCTGCATGATCCTCGGTGGTTCAGGGTCGTCCACGCACACACAGACCGGAAAAACGGTTAGTACCCACTGTGCTCTCTGCTTTCCTACCAGTCATGCCCAGGCCACTCACTCCCACTTTCTGGCAAGGTCCCGCTTTGAATTTGTGGGAAGGGTGAACCCATGGCCCACATTAGACACGCCCACTTTCCTGACAATAATGCCCAGGCCACTCCCCTCGAAATAGATTTTCTTTTTCATTGTTTGTCCCTGGAATTGCGATATTTCTGTAAATTGTCGCACAGAAGTCGGCTTTTCCTGTACCTGACTCACATGTCTCATCCCTCAGGAATCATCATTATAATTCTATAGTAAATAGGTCGCAGTCTGCCGTGTTTTATTGTCACTGCGCTGATATCAGTATAAGGTCAGGCGGCTGTCGTGCAGACCTCTTCGCTTTGACTCCCGGCTCCAGAGTTGTCACCAGGGAGAGGGGCTCGTAGACAACGTTGAGCCGGCCCGATAATACACATTAAGATTGAAGGATAAATATTGTATGAACTCCACAGAGACCCGTCAGCTGGTGAACATTGAACACCGCATTGTATCCCTAATCATTCGACTAAATTCGAAGAGCGGCATTCGATGGCGGCATCAATAGATCTGGCGGGCGGCTGCTGTGAGAACATATGAACACTATATAATTAGATTGGATGCTATCCGAGGCAATTCACAATCCCGTATATTGACTCCATTGTTCTGATGTGCGCTCCGATCATCTGCATTGAAATTGACCCCCTGCCTCTGGGGACACCACCTGCCTGTTCATTCACACAGGTTGTTGGTAAGCCTGAACCTCAGACTGGGTGTTCCCTGGTCTCACCCTTGCCTTCCCTTTAGGGGTAGCCAAAGCGTTTGGGGGCTCACCAGTCGCCCTTCATCGAGGCTTGTAGTGACGGAATTAAAGACTATCTACATAGTTACCAACATATTAGTGGCAGTCCCCGACAGTCACCCCACAGCCCATATTTGATATGCTCTCTGCTTTCCTACCAGTCATGCCCAGGCCACTCACTCCCACTTTCTGGCAAGGTCCCGCTTTGAATTTGTGGGAAGGGTGAACCCATGGCCCACATTATACACACCCACTTTCCTGACAATAATGCCCAGGCCACTCCCAATTTCTGGCATGGACCCACCCTTAATTTGAGCAAAGTGCCAACCCATGGCCCCCATTTGACATGTCTACTTTCCCCCTGGTCATGACCCCACATTTTGGCATGGACCCACCCTTAATTTGTGGGAAGTGCCAACACAGAGTGCATATTTGATATGCCCACTTTCCCACCAGGTATGCCCAGACACCTTTACCTTCTGGCATGGCCCCACCCTTAATTAGTGGGAAGTGCCAACCCACAGCCCACATTTGATATGCCCACTTTCCCATCAGTCATGTCCAGGTCACTCCCACTTTCTGTCATGGTCTGACTCTTATTTTGTGGGAAAGGCCAACCCACAGCCCACATTTAGGGTTGCCACCTATCCAGGATTGACCCGGACAGTCCGGGTTTTGAATGCTGTGTTCGGGTTTCATGGCAGCTGAAACCTGGACTCAAGATGTAAGGCAGACAGGGGCAACCAAAATTAAGATATGGGCTACTGCCCCCCTTCCCCTGAAATTAGTCCCGACTGTGCTATTTACATAGGAATAGGCCACGACTCATTCTCCCAAAAAAATGTCCGCACGTCGCTGGGGTGTTCGGGTGGCGCTTGGAAAAAAAGGTGGCAACTATACCCACATTTGATATGCCCACTTTCAGTAGTTTCCACTTTCGGTAGTTCAGAGGCAGACTGCAAGGGAATAAAATTAATTTATGGAAAGGAATATCGCTGCAATATGCTCTTTAAAGGCGTTGTGATTCACACAGAGGGGTGAATTGCTCCTGGGTGGCGCTCGGAGTTCACCGACATGATTAGAACACAGCGCAAGCTCCAGGCTCTGAGCCAAATGTACTTCGGCTCCAACCCTCCTGATACAGAGAACACGAAGAGCGACAAGCCGGAGAGGAAACCAAAGAGGAATGGAGAGGCGCAGCGGAGTGAACCAAGAAAACAAGGCCGAGCCTTCGTCTCACTCAATGTGCTTATATACGTAGGTGAGTGAGACTCACAGAGACCGCGCCGCACCGGCAAAAGGTCACGGTACAAAAATGCATCAAGAAATGTCACCAAGCGGAAAAATCATCGCCTGAGTCAGAGCTCACCAACCAGTGAAGCTTATGCTCTCTGCTCATTAGAAAACTCTGACTCAGCAGGGGACATGTTGAACCTTTGCAGAGAGACCACTGCTTCCATACAGAGGGCAAGCCCAACAGCATGAATTGAGCCTGCAAGCAGTGATGCATGCTTCATTCAGAACTACATTGTAACAATAAAGTTAGCGCTGATGTGTAAATCCCAAAATTGTTTCCCCAGTACATCAAGTTATAAGTCTTTGTCCTTCGATGCAAAATAACACAACTGCTCCTTAGGTGTGGCGGCTGCGTTCGCTTTTCTTTTTTCACTGGTGACCATGCCGGTGACACACTTCCTGTCCTAGGGTGACAACCCTCACTCACTCCACTGTATCTATGTGGAAGTATCGTTGTCACTAGGGATGCACCGATACTGGTTTTTCTGTATTCAGTATGAGTACCAATATTTTTTTTTCTGGTACTCGCCGAATACTGATACCGGAAGTCCCATTAAGGAAGCCAGGCGGCGTGTAATGACTCGCCACCCGGCTTCCCGATTAGCCGGGAAGCCGTCTCTATGCTCCCTCGTCACCTGGTGACGAGGGAGCCTTGAGACGGCTTCCTGGCCAATCAGGAAGCCGGGCAGAGTGTAATGACTCGCTACCCTGCTTCCTTATACCGGAAGCTCAAGTATCAGGCTAGGCATCAGAGCATTTGGGCGAGTACGAGTACTCGCCCAAATACTCGGCATCGGCACTAGTGATGGTATCAGTGTATTGGTATCTAGTTGTCACCCTAGAACAGGAAGTATGCTGGGACTACAGAACACCCTCCTTCTTTCATTATTGCTATTAAATAGAGGAGGGGGGTGTTCTGTACTCCACAGAGCGAGCTGGAGTCAGTGTAACTGATAACTGTCAGCACGGGCAGGAAACACAGGAAGTTATCAAGAAGCTGCTGATTTGACTTAAAACTCCCCGGCTGTCATTTGTATATGGTGACAGGTCCTCTTTGAAGGATTTATTTCCGCTGCTCTCAATGAACTGGTTTCAGTTCAGAATTCTTTTTTTGAGCTGGTAAATCAATAAAATTCCCCAGCGGCCGCCGAGCACGCGAAGAACAAAAACCTGATACAGAATGCCGTACAGATATGCTGAGGGAGCTGGCGCTCTTTGTTCGGGGGAGGCCGGTCCATCAGCAGGCAGGTGATATGGTCGTCTCGGGCCCCTGGGGGCCCTCTCACCTTTCCTGGGGTCCTCTATTGATGTTTTTTTTTCTTTATATTTCCCCAGCCCTGAGAATGTGCAAAAAAATTGATTCTCCGATTTTCCTTTGTCAGTGCTAACGAGGACCAACGATCCCTCTACTGTGTACAGATGTGCGGCTACAAATGATAACCAGCGTTACAGGTCATAAGGTGTCAACTGACGTCGGTCCTTCTCGCATCACAATGCAATGCTGCAGAAAACGTGGTGACGGTACTTCAGGTATGCTAAAGTGACATACGATGACATTGGTTGAGGGGACATTTTAGCATGGCTTAAAGTGTATGTCCACTATTGGAGTCACATTTGAGAAACCCCCACTGTATGTTTCTTCTGTGTTCCCATTCACACAGCATACTACCAGTGGCCCAGGTGTGCCCTCCCAATACAGACTACCAGTGGCCCAGGCATGCTCTCCCAATACAGACTACCAGTGGCCCATGGGCATGCTCTCCCAATACAGACTACCAGTGGCCCATGGGCATGCTCTCCCAATACAGACTACCAGTGGCCCATGGGCATGCTCTCCCAATACAGACTACCAGTGGCCCAGGCATGTCCTCCCAATACAGACTACCAGTGGCCCATGGGCATGCTCTCCCAATACAGACTACCAGTGGCCCAGGCATGCTCTCCCAATACAGACTACCAATGGCCCAGGCATGTCCTCCCAATACAGACTACCAGTGGCCAAGGCATGTCCTCCCAATACAGACTACCAGTGGCCCAGGCATGTCCTCCCAATACAGACTACCAGTGGCCCATGGGCATGCCCTCCCAATACAGACTACCAATGGCCCAGGCATGCTCTTCCAATACAGACTACTAGTGGCCCAGGCATGTCCTCCCAATACAGACTACCAGTGGCCCAGGGGTATTCTCCCAATCCAGACTACCAGTGGCCCAGGCATGCTCTCCCAATACAGACTACCAGTGGCCCAGGCACGCTCTCCCAATACAGACTTACAGACTACCAGTGGCCCAGACATGCTCTCCCAATACAGATTACCTGTGGCCCAGGGATATTCTCCCAATACGGACTACCAGTGGCCCAAGCATGCTCTCCCAATACAGACTACCAGTGGCCCAGGCATGCTCTCCCAATACAGGCTACCAGTGCTGACACATTGCCCAGGCAGCTGGAAAGTATAGAGAGCCGTGTGATGAAAAGGACAGTATAGAGAGCCGTGTGATGGACAGGAAAGTATAGAGAGCCGTGTGATCGACAGGACAGTATAGAGAGCGGTGTGATGGACAGGACAGTATAGAGAGCCGTGTGATGGACAGGACAGTATAGAGAGCCGTGTGATGGACAGGACAGTATAGACAGCCATGTGATGGACAGGACAGTAAAAAGAGCGGTGTGATGGACAGGACAGTATAGAGAGCGTTGTGATGGACAGGACAGTAAAGAGAGCGGTGTGATGGACAGGACAGTATAGAGAGCAGTGTGATGGACAGGACAGTATAGAGAGCCGTGGGATGGACAGGACAGTAAAGAGAGCGGTGTGATAGACAGGACAGTATAGAGAGCCGTGGGATGGACAGGACAGTAAAGAGAGCGGTGTGATAGACAGGACAGTATAGAGAGCCGTGGGATGGACAGGACAGTAAAGAGAGCGGTGTGATAGACAGGACAGTATAGAGAGCCGTGGGATGGACAGGACAGTAAAGAGAGCGGTGTGATAGACAGGACAGTATAGAGAGCCGTGGGATGGACAGGACAGTAAAGAGAGCGGTGTGATAGACAGGACAGTATAGAGAGCCGTGGGATGGACAGGACAGTAAAGAGAGCGGTGTGATAGACAGGACAGTATAGAGAGCCGTGGGATGGACAGGACAGTAAAGAGAGCGGTGTGATAGACAGGACAGTATAGAGAGCCGTGGGATGGACAGGACAGTAAAGAGAGCGGTGTGATAGACAGGACAGTATAGAGAGCCGTGGGATGGACAGGACAGTAAAGAGAGCGGTGTGATAGACAGGACAGTATAGAGAGCCGTGGGATGGACAGGACAGTAAAGAGAGCGGTGTGATAGACAGGACAGTATAGAGAGCCGTGGGATGGACAGGACAGTAAAGAGAGCGGTGTGATAGACAGGACAGTATAGAGAGCCGTGGGATGGACAGGACAGTAAAGAGAGCGGTGTGATAGACAGGACAGTATAGAGAGCCGTGGGATGGACAGGACAGTAAAGAGAGCGGTGTGATAGACAGGACAGTATAGAGAGCCGTGTGATGGACAGGACAGTATAGAGAGCGGGGTCGCATGTGTATCATTGTGGCTCACAAGTACATAAGATTATTTTTTGTCTTCCATGCTTCTCTGGGGAAACGCTGATACATAGAACAGCCGCTGCGGTCACAGGGCTCAATCTGTCCTTCTCAAGGTGGTCCACACGTCTCCGGCTCCTTATCAGCTCAGCAGCCGGAGGCATTTCCTATGAAGTATATAATTGATCCTTAAGCCTTCATGCACGTAACGGTTGTCACTGGGGTATCACAGGGTACAGGAGATCTTCCATAACGTCTGACGCAGAATGAATAAAGGAGATTTTTACATTCTGAAGACTGAAGTCAGCACAAAGATCTGACTGGGGAACAACTCTGTGTACGAGGACGTCCGAAAATCTCATCACTCCTGTGATTGGTTAGCAAATTCCTTAAAGCTGAACTCCAAGATCAGCAAATACTGTCCTCATACTAAAGTCCTGTGTATTCTTCCAGAAGCTTTGTGTATTTCTTCCAGATCTGTGCAGTAATCCAGCGTGAGACTTGGAGCTTCCTGTAATAAAGACAGCTCACTGCTGCTCTCCCTCCATGTGCAGGGTGACTGGTCTTGTCTCCGCCCCCTCCTGTAATAAAGACAGCTCACTGCTGCTCTCCCTCCATGTGCAGGGTGACTGGTCTTGTCTCCGCCCCCTCCTGTAATACAGACAGCTCACTGCTGCTCTCTCTCCTCGTACAGGGTGACTGGACTTGTCTTGCGGTGCGTTCTAATGCAGTAACTGCTGAAACAATGGCACCACAGCATGGGCATCCCGAGGCCGTGTGTCACCCGGAGCAGATAACGGGTGACACCCCGCCGTGACATAATCGCACATGCCCGGTCATCTTTTTGATACCTGCCGGCGGCCATCTTTGTGATGGATGCGGGCAGAGAGAGGAGGGGACGTTTACCCGGCAGGATAAGGTATGCCACCTCCTCTCTCTCCTGCAACTGTTGGGCTCTTGGTCCATGACCGACTGCCCGACTTTTCAGAGGGGGTAAAACCAAAATGACTGTCAGTCATTTTGGTGCCACCCCTCCAATAGTGTCACCCGGGTGACCCTCTAGTGACGACACTGCATCACAGCCACCAACCCCCCGCAGTGTGATCGGACGCGTGGCAAAAAATTGCCTGCGTTCTGGTCCAGTTCGAACGCGGGAAAAAAATGCTGCATGCTCCATTTTTTGCAGTGGACTGGAAAGCAGTCAATGTTTGGCCACGCGTCCGATCGCACTGCAGGCAGGGAGCGTGGCTGCTGTGCTATTGACTTCACCTCCCGCCCCAGAACGAAGGGGCGAGTTAGTGTGCGATTGCTGTGCGTTCCAGCAGCTACTGCTACAGAACGCACCGCGATTGGTGTGAATGGGCCCTGAGGAACATTCTACAGCCGGAGTGGAGGGGTAGAGAGGTAAACGCTGACCGCCATGGGCCCGAGGATCAGGCGAGTGTATCTTTTGTGTTCCATCTGTGTACGTCACTGCAGCCAGAATCCAGACAGCACCTCACAGGGTCACTGGGCGTGTCCTTCCTGAATTATGAGCCACTCACATTCAAACTTCCATGCAGCTTTAGCAGTTGTGAGAAACTTTTCAGCGCTGTCATTGATTTTTATAGGACACTTTCTGTATGTGAGGGATGACAAGGGCCCTCAATTGGTGTGTTTAGGAATCCACAAGCCAGGGTTGCCGGATCTGACAACAGGCGCGGACTGGACCACTACAGCCAGGATTGGGTGAAACCAGAAACCCGGAGCAGGGCGGCTGTGTTATCTCGGAGTTTCATTGCCAGTTTTACTGGAGGGACCCTTTAAAGGAGAACTATGGGGTTAGGGCTTTTCCCCATAGTTCTCCTAAGGGTCACGGGAGGACACAAACTAGCGTCCTCCCGTCACCCTAGGCTCAGTATATAGGGAGTTACAGCTCGCCGTATACTGAGACCATCAAAGCCGGGACGGATCCCAACATTACTGTCTGGATCCACCCAGCTGCGTGAGTGACAGCTGGCTCTGCCTATCTAGAGGCAGAGCCAGCTGTACCCGCCCCCTCCCCGTCTGTTCCGCCAGTCAGCGCTGGAGGATCGGAGCGGGGAGGGGGGAATCCCTGCAGGGAGTCGTGAGTGACAGTCACTGCTTTCTGCAGGGACAGGATCGAGAAGTGAGCAAGCGACGGTATGTGTTCCCTCACTTTCCGATCTATGGAGCTTACGTGTGACAGTTTCATTGTCACACGTGAGGAGCGAATTTCACTCACCTCATAGTTCTCCTTTAACGTCAATGCTACCGGTATTCCAGGAAGGGGTTAAGGGCAATTCAACCAATTAGGAGCTGGCGACGGTATTGCGGCATTATTGCTCTCATAAATATTGAAGCGCTGCCGCCAAAGTGAGCGCGACAAAGAGATATTACACCGTCACCAGCCATCGAAAACACCATGAATAATGTATGGCCATTGATTCCGACCGGGCAGGAATAGCAAGCGAAGAGGCGCGCGGAATCCGCAATGAAAGCGGCGAGGGCGGCAGATTGCCGGAGGGCCTTTATCTTGCGCTTTTCCGGCATATGATTTGGGGGGGTCGTCGGCATTAAAATTGACGGGTGTAAAACATACGGCGGAACAAAGGCCTTCTGGGTAATTGCGGTGTTCTCATGAAATATTAGGATGCTGGACAGTTTTCAGGGGATGCGACCACAGGGAAGGAGGAGTGCAGCTGCGTGGTATCTAGAACATAGGACGGAGACACATAGTCAAAGCAGCGCCTCCCCTCCTCCTCTCCTCCTCTGTCTAAGGGTTCAATGAGAAACAGGGTGCCTGAAAGCAGGCATATGCTATTTAGTATTGTAGCGCTACCCCCCGTAGGAGCCGCTGGTTGCCCGGTTCACTTCTTGTCGGTCTAGGGTATGGTTTTCAGCTGCCCGCCCAATAGCCCTAACCGCCCTTCTTCTGGTGCCCATAAACTGATGTCTACTCCAGTAGAAAAATGCTAAGTAAACGATTTATTGAACATCTTCACTTTGGGAGAGAGGGTAGAGGGGTTCTATGTGTCCAGGGGTAACCATCAGAAGCTCCAGACTCACCTTGTAGAAATATCAGTGTAGATCCACCTGGGAGACATCAGATAACCACTGATGTGACAGACAGACAGGATGGATGCAGATCCTCAATCACAGGAAAGACACAGACCATGCTCTGAAGTCCACTTAGTTCCAGGGTACTTCAAGAACCTGCACTGGTCCCGGTTCTCTTCTTCTTTCAGCATCCCAGAACGGGGGAGGGGTTAGACTGGTACAAGACAACAGAAGGGCAACAGTGCAGTGTCAGATTCCTCGCATCACCTTTCATCATCTTGTGGAGTGACGAGGCGGCCCAACGAAGTACTGATGGGGTGGTCATAATAATCTGGCCACTCACATCATCATGTTGGAGGCCTCAGGGAAACCTTTTGCCTCATACCAGCCCATGCCTACCCAGAGGCCTCGGCCTAGCCTGGGGGGGCAGGCTGAACAGGACCAAGCCCTATTCCATGGCTGGTCCCGCACAAGTCTGAGCACATGGCAGATCCCACCACTATATGTACCCTATCCCAGCATGCACTACCAGCTGAGAGAAACCCAGTGATTGGCTGCTGTACTGTACATACATTACAATATCTTTCTTTGGCTGTCCCACAATATGACAGAGTCACATTCCGCACAGGGGGGGACAGGCAATACTAGACACCTGGGATTAACCAGATAATGGCCACTATAAATCCAGCCAGGCTGACTACAGCCCCGGCAATCACTCAATGTCTAGTAGCCACATCACAGAAGGTGATGGGGGCTACAGTCTCTTCTGATAACACACAGTGCTCTGAGAATCCCTCGTCATGTGACATCAAATATATTTTTCATGTTCATCATTTCCCACCGGAAGTCCGCTCCAGTATAGCATGCCTGTACACTGAGTGGCCAGATTATTATGACCACCTGACGTTTGTAGGCAAATTAGCTATACTTTTGCGCTGAAGTTGCTAGAGGGCCAGACCATTATAAATAGGGAAGCAGGTTGGTTACCACGACAGTAGAAGTGATTTGTTTCTGAAGATACGGGGAAACAACGCGATTTAACAGCCTATGAACGTGGGATGATTGTTGGCGCTCGGAGCCATGGAGCGAGTATCAGCACAACAGCAGAATTCGGTAAATGTTCAAGAGCAGCTGTTGTTAAAGTGTTTAAAGACTGGACTGTCAGCCGAAAATCTGGGTCTGAACGTGCGAATTGTGGCCGTCAGCGACTAGTCAATGTTAGGGCAGAACGGGGGAGGGGTTAGACTGGTACAAGACAACAGAAGGGCAACAGTGCCGTGTCAGATTCCTCGCATCACCTTTCATCATCTTGTGGAGTGACGAGGCGGCCCAACGAAGTACTGATGGGGTGGTCATAATAATCTGGACACTCAGTGTATATTTCTGTGGTTTTGGTTCCGTGCCAAAAGGCGGGTTAGTCGGTCTGGGTGCCGCTGTGAGCACAACGCTTTCCATCCGTTTATTGGAGAATCAATTAAATCCGCACTTATTGTATTTCTAAAAGACTTCGTCATTAACGAGGAACAAAACGGCGAGTCTGTGTGCTGATGAAGGGAAGCGGCTCATTAAACCCGCCACGTTCAGTGTCACCGCCGGATCACCCACAAAGGAGGCTTTGTGAGTCTTCAGCATATTCCCTCTCTGCTCTCCGGAGTAATTGCGTGCGTCGCGTTCCTCTGCACGTTGTGTTGTTGTCTCAAGGTTACAGGGGAAACCGACATCACGGGGCCACAAAACTGCGCAGATCTCATGTCGCTTCTGTCAAAGCCGCGTAGAAGAGAACATAAAGAAACAGACCCGGTACTTGTACAAAGAGGACGTCCCGCTTGTGTGTGTATACTGGTCATGTTATCTTATCAAACACGAGATGAATATAACAAAAAGTATCTTCAAAATAAAGAAATATAGACGTTGTGAGGAAAAGAAAACATGTTCAGTCTCCCCTCCCCCAGTGATCAGTCTGCTGCAGGCAGGAGGAAGCATTCCCTCACTTTGCATGCCCCACCGGTCACTGCTGCTCTCTCTCCTTGTGCAGGGTGACTGGTCATGTCTCCGCCCCCTCCTCCAGTAGTTTTCTGCAGGGAGCCTGCAGTAGGTGGGGCCTGCTAGGCCCCTCCCACAGCTCTGCCCTCTGCACGGGCCATGTACACCACAGTAATGACGTCACTGCTACTTTTACAAAGTAATTACGGAGTTTGCAAAGGCATTTAGAGCACCCAGAGTGGCTTTTTATCATTTGTGGGTATCGAGGAATATATTCGGGTATTGCAGGTATTATAAGACGCACTCGGAAAGATCCGAGCTCAAGGGTACGCTAGGGCAGCGGGGGCCCATCACGTTCATTGCAGCAGCAGCAGCAGGAGTGAAAAATGTCAGAAGCTACGCTAAAACCGCAGGCTTTGTACATCTCCTCGGCGGGAGGCTGTGACTAACTTTATCACAACACTTAACCGGCCGTCTCAGACCGCACACGTCGCCAATTACAATCCGATTTGTTTTATTCGTAGGAAGGCATCACATCCCTACCTAGAAAATGTACTCAATTCCCACTTTAGGTTCTAAGTAATTGAAAGACGGAGGTGTTGTAAGAGGGGGAATCCTGCCTCTGATGTTACATCCACACTGCGTCTAAGTTTATTTCCTAGTGACATGGGAGTGGGCAGGAGTCCAAACACTGAAGTGCTTCATCTGTGTTATTTTAAGGGTAAACCAGGAGCATTAATGTACCTTTAAAACAGAATGGGACAAGTTTGCTGTTTATTCAGTGATAAATACTGTATGTCTACGTGTTGGTGCTCTGACTGAAAGAAATGAATGAGAAAATCAGGAAGGGGAAGGGAGAGAGTGAAGAAGCCAGGAAGGAAAGAAAGATGAAAGAGAGAAAAGGGAGAGAATTGAGGAGACGAAGGAAGTGGAAAGGAGAGAAGGAAGGGATACATTGGGGCTAAGAGGAGAGAGTGGGATAAGGAGAGAGAGGGGGAGAGGGAAAGGAGAGAGAGGGGGAGAGGGAAAGGAGAAAGAGGGGGAGAGAGAGAGAGGAATTGGAAAGGAAAGTGAGAGAAAAGCGAAAGGAAAGGGAGAGAGATAGAAAAGGGAAAGGAAAGGGAGAGAGAGAAAAGGAAAAGAGGAGAGGGAAAGGAAAGGGAGAGAGGAGAGGGAGAGCAAAGGGAGAGAGGAGAGCAAAGGGAGAGAGAGGAAAGGAAAGGGAGAGAGGAGAGGAGACAAATGGTGAGAACAGCGGGTTGGGAGAGGAGTGAGAGGATCTTGCATACCTGGGTCTGCATATCTGCCATGGCTATTACGAGGGGTTCCTACGCTTCCTGCTGGATGGAGAAAGCAACAGGGGAGGAGGGGGAATGTGTAAATCTCAAAGTGGGTGGAAACAGATGCAGGAATATTGGTGAAGAGAAATGTCTGGTGTACCTAAAAATATACAGCTAATCATTAGGTCATTTAGGCCCGCAGACTCCAACTGTCACTACACTATCACTTTTACTTGGACTCAGCTGATGTTTAATATTACCATTATTGATACAATGCAAAGGAATAATTCTTTATACATATTTTTTTTTAAAACAAGCACTTTTTTTTGAGTGTAATTAATTCCAAAGGTAAAAAAAAGTCCGGGAGGTCAATATGTCATGCACGCGGTGAACCAACCTGAACCACAAAGGTCAAAGTGAAACGCAAAGACGGTGTTCTGATAGCACAGAGGGTTCGATAAGCAATCTGATGAAAATCTCTGCCTGAAGACAAATGGCCTTTCTGGGAAACAGCATCTGAATTCAGCAAACAAGCAGCACGTCTGTTACTTCAGCACACGGAGGGTGTTCTGAGCTTATTACAGAAAAATGAATGGTATTCTGGCTCTTCATAAGGGAGCAGATTCACCTGCAGCTTGGAAGGACTTCAGACTTCACATGCATCATTATGGCTGATGCCACTCTTTCTTGCCACGGCCAACAAATTGCTGTTCCCAAGTTCCCCTCCCTAAAAAAAAGCGGGGATCACATGGTAATTAGCTACCAGGAGCATTGTGGGTATTTCTCCTCATTAAAGCTGAACTTTAACCTGCTTATGTTGTGCCTTCTCTGGCTTCTTCCTTGTCACCACAAGGCTGGAAGAACACAATCATCTACAATGTCTTTGTATGCTGTAGTCTTTTCTTCACTGATCCCATTTGGAAGGGGTCCACATACTTTTGGCCATAGAGTGTACATCTTATTCACTTGTAATTGCTATGCACAATCCATAGATCCATCCCGGAATAGAGGCCTAGAGCCAAATATAAACCACAAAGCTGCCTATATGAAATATGCAAATGAGCGCAAGACATAATCCTCCTGTATGCTAATCAGGGATAAAGGGGTTGCATTCTTATAAATACATTATGCTAATGAGCAGCAAAGAGCGTTTTCATGTAAATATAGAAGCCATTAGTTGGGGAGATGCTGGTCCTAACCGGCTCCTGCAATCCTGGCGGGTAGTCAGAGGCAATGTATCATTTATCACAATGAAAGTCAAAGTATATACAGCATGCAGGAGTGTCATTGTATGTCGGATGTGACAGTGCCCATGCTACAAAGGGCACTGTCACATACAGAGAGAGGAAACTCGCTATTGGACATGCTGCCAGTTTTCCACGGGGCACGCTGCCTCTAGAACAGGGGTCTCAAACCTCAGGCCCTCCAGCTGTGGTGGAACTACAAATCCCATGAGGCATTGCAAGATTTTCACAGCCACAGACATGGCTCCCAAAGAGAGATGCATTATGGGAATTGACCACAGCTGGAGGGCCGGAGGTTTGAGACCCCTGCTCTAGAAACTCCTCAGAGACAGGAAGTCCTTTAGGCTCTATTCACACTTTTGCGCACATTGCGTTCACATTGAACAGGCTGGCAAACCATCACTTCCAGGGCTCCTTGTTCTTCTTTACGGTGAAGATAGTTCCTAATGACATTGGCTGTATGTTTGGGGTTGTTGTTCTGCCACAGAATACATTTGGGGCCAATCACACGCCTCCCTGATGGTATGGCATGATGGATAAGCATGTGCTTGTTTTTCTCTTCGTTCACTCCTCCCCCAGCCAGGTAAGACAGCCCCCGAAAATAAGACCTAGTGTCTTATTTCGTGCTAAAAAATAAATAAGACAGTGTCTTATTTTCGGGGAAACACGGTATAACCTCCTGCTGCAGCCAAATTTTGACTCGTCAATCCAGAGCACCTGCTGCCATTTTTCTGCACCCCAGTTCCTGTTTTCGTGCGTAGTTGAGTTGCTCAGCCTTGTTTCCATATCGGAGGTACGGCAGTGGATGTAAGGCAGCCGAAAAATGGCAGCAGGTGCTCTGGAGTCAAAATCTGATATATTTGGCTGTAGCAGGAGGCAGTTTGTTCGGTAAAGGGCTGGAGAGCGGTACAATAATAAGTGTCTGCAGGCAACAGTGAAGCATGGTGGAGGTTCCTTGCAAGTCTGGGGGCTGCATTTCTGCCATTGGAGTTGGAGATTTGGTCTTCAATGCCTTAGAAATACAGATACTTATCCATCATGCCATACCATCAGTGAGGCGTGTGATTAGCCCCAGATTTATTCTGCAGCAGGACAACGACCCCAAACATACAGCCAATGTCATTAAGAACTAACTTCACCATAAAGAAGAACAAGGAGCCCCGAAGTGATGGTTTGGCCCCCACAGAGCCCTGATCTCTCCATCAAGGAGTCTGTCTGGGGTTACATGAAGAGACAGAAGGATTGGAGGCAGCCGACATCCACAGATCTGTGCTTACTTCTCCAACATGTACCCAGAACAACCTACCTGCCGAGTTCCTTCAACACCTGTGTGCAAGTGTCCCTAGAAGAAGGCAAAGGGTGGTCACCCCAAATATTGATTGGATTTGGATTTATTTTCTGTTCATTTACTTTCCATTTTGTTAATTGATAAAAATAAACTATAAACACTTTTATTTCCGAAACATTCTCACTTTACAGCATTTTCTCACACCTGCCTAAAACTTTTGCACAATACTGTATATATTATATCTGTAAAAAATAAGTCAAGGCAACTGGACTTGCTGGATTTTTTTTCCTTGAAAACGTTACCTTGACTTATTTTTTAACAGATATACCATGACCTGGATGAATGAGAACCTTCACAGATATATGTATACATTATACATACACACAAAGACGCACCTACACATGTTCGTGTGAAAATACAGAAGCAGATCACAATAAATGACAAACGACAATGGCTGACCTCCTCTCTATGTTCGTTCTCACAACACAATCTCTATCAGCCGGTAAAAAAAAGCTGCTTCAGGAAGACACAGCCGCGTAGGGGACGTTTGGTCGCCCTTCTCCATACAGCCTGTGACGTCCGTAGAATATTATCATACTGCAGTAAGAGACGCCCGGAACAAGGAGAAAAATGGGTTTTATTCACATTTAAATCCATTCATGACAGTAAAGGAATGATATAAAAAAACAGATTTATTTTAATCACAATCAGCCCCTCCCCCCCATTCCCCAGTTTCATGATCGGTCATGGAGAGGAAATTGAATTACGTTGGGCGATTCCGGGTTTGTATAGGCGCCGCGCCTGCCGAAGGAGCGGTGATACACTGGCGCACAGATTTAACGTCCTGGAGCCGCTCATCATTCGCCATCACTTATGTCATGAGGCTCCAGTAAAATTAATTTCCAATTGTGAATGTTCTACTACAGATCCACCCAGAGCGTCTGTTCAGATATCTTCTATTAAAAGAGGACGGGAGTCTATTGTATTGGAAGGATAAAAGGGGCTCCGCGTTCTATTCCAAAGTCACCTTTTCAAACAGAAATGATCAATGCTCATATTATTCTTTAAGGTAAAATGTATCTGAATCCAAGAATACCTTTGTGATATATTACAGATCACCAGTCTTTAGATGTGGTGGCTGCATTACTTTTCTTTTTTTTCAGTCTTTTTCCCTTTATTGTCACCAGGGTGATTCTGCCAGTAACACATCTCCTGCCCTAGGGTGACAACGCTCCCTCACTGTACTGCATCTAAGGAAGAGCAGCGTTGTCACACTAAGATGGGCTACAGTACACCTCCTCTCCTCAGCATAGGGCTGGGGTAGGCAAACTCTGGTATCGGTGCATCCCAAATTTAAAAGGTACCCTAGACAAAAATGAGCATTTAATCTTGCAGTGTGGACTACAAGGGTGGTTTTGAATCCTTCCTGGAGTTCTACTTTAAAAGGAGAACTATGGGGTCAGGGCTTTTCCCCATAGGTCTCCTTAGGGTAACGAGAGGACACAAACTAGCGTCCTCCCGTCACCCTAAGCTCGGTATACCGCGAGCTACTGCTCATTATATACTGAGACTGCCGCAGCTGAAGCAGATCCCGACAATTATGTCTGGATCCACCCAGCTGCGTGAGTGACAGCTGGCTCTGCCTATCTAGAGGCAGAGGCAGCTGTACCCGCCCCCTCCCTCGTCCGTTCCGCCAGTCAGCGCTGGTGGATCAGAGCGGGGAGAAGGGGAATCCAGCCCCTCCCCTGTCACGGCAGAGAGCCGTGACAGGATCGAGAGGTGAGCGAACGCCGGTATGTGTTCGCTCACTTCCCGATCTACTGAGCCGACCTGTGACAGTCTCATTGTCACAGGTGGGCTAGAACTATGAGGTGAGTGAAAAGCACCCCCTCATAGTTCTCCTTTAACTCTTTCCCACTCTAAAACGAGAAAAAAAAACCATTTTGGAAGTATGATTTAAACACGTTTCAAACCAAACACCCGTCCATGTAATATGACGCTATTAGAGCTGCAGATATGTATTGTGACAATCTCCCCTTCTATGGCTCTTCTCTACTTATAAAAGCCAGTGTCACCGCTCCCCCTCTTCACTGTAAGTTTCTAATGCCTTGACAGTCCCCTCAGCAGAATTTTTAATGCTACTCTTTAAAACATAATTTGAATCAAAGTATTACCTGATTATAGTAATTATATTTTTTTTCAATCAGTATAACTATAATTGAAACTTAACTACGTTCTTACTTTGTAAGCGAACATCACCGCTCCACCATCTGAAGACTCTTCTAAAGAACTTGATGTTCACATTTGCATACACGCGTTGACTTATCTTATGCTCACAGGCCAACGCTCACTGGAATGACTTTAAGGACAGTTAGTTATTTTTAAAGTTTTGATTTCTGGGACAAGTCTTTATAAGTGTTCCCAAGTACCACGCTGACTGGTGGAAATGGGGGCCTAGCTCTTAGAGCTGTACAAGTAGACTCAATATGAATCCGAGGTCTTCGCCGTCACGTTTCTAAATGAAAAGTCATTTCTTAAAGGAGAACTATGAGGTGAGTGATTTTCACTCATCCTCATAGTTCGAGCCGACCTGGGACAATGAGACTGTCACAGGTCGGCTCAGTAGATCGGGAAGTGAGTGAACACATACCGGCGTTCGCTCACTTCCCGATCCTGTCCCTGCAGAGAGCCGTGACCGTCAGTCACCGGTCCCTGCAGGGATCCCCCCCCTCCAGCGCTGACTGGAGGAACGAACGGGGGAGGGACGGGTACAGCTGGCTCTGTCTCTAGATTGACAGCTGGCTCTGCCTATCACGCAGCTGGGTGGATCCAGACAGTAATGTCGGGATCCTTCCCGGCTGCAGCGGTCTCAGTATACCGCGAGCTGTAGCTCCTGGTATACTGAGTTTGGGTCACGGGAGGATGCTAGTTTATGTCCTCCCGTGACCCTGAGGAGAACTATGGGGAAAAACACTTACCCCATAGTTCTCCTTTAAAACTCATAGAAATCAATTGGGTTTCTCATACAATATAACAGAGAAGAAGAAAAAAAAAGATACGGACTACAATTTGGTAATTATGGGCAAAACAAATCCTAAACATAGCCCATAAAAATAAGAGCTTGTGATCATTTCTGCACGGTTCTTTTTATGTCGCTTTGGTCCAAATTGCAGCATTATCTGGTCGATCTCAAAAGACTAAGGGAAAGCACAACAGAAATGAAAAATAGTAATCATTCCATTTGACATATGTAAGATATTCAACGTTCTTTCGCATTGTCACATCATGGATTGATCTACCATTTCAGTTTCCATTGTTGGTCTGCTCGTGAAAACCAATGTTGGTCCAATCAAGAGAGACACCAACAAGATTGGGAACAGGAGCTTGCTGCGAAATCTATACTTTAAAATTGTGATGCGTGTACATTACCTGGTCAAAAGGTCAGACTACTATATGGCCAAAAGTATGTGGATGCCTCTCCAAATTTAGAGCTCAGGTGTTCCCAGTAAAGGGTACTGTTAATGCTACTGCGATGCAGGCATACTAGACAAATGTGGGCTTCCAACCTTGTGGTAGCAGTTTGGGGGAAGGTCTTTTTCTGTTCTAGCATGACTGTGCACAAAGGCACCTAAAACACGATCTGACGAGTTTAGTGTGGAGAGACTTCAATGTCCTGCAGAGCCCGGACTTCAACCCTACTGGAAGCCAGGTCTTCTCATCCAATAACGGTACCTGAGCTCACCTGGCTCTTTTGGCCAGATTGGTAAAAATTCCCACAGGCACACTCTAAAAGCTTGTGGAAGGTTGTTATAGCTGGAGGGATGTGATTAGATATAAATGTCTATGGTTTTGAAACAAGACATCCAACAAGCTCATAGAGGTGTGATGGTGGCAGGTGTCCACGCATATTTGGTCATACACCATATGTCTTACAATATGCCCTCACCAGATCACATCAGTTTGGGCAAATGTCTGTCTACCAACCCTTTGCCAGATCAAAGATATTAAATCTGGGCTGGATTTCTTTATAACTCAAACCCATATTGTCCATTTCTCATTGGCCAGATAATAGCCATCAACAAGCTGATGACTAGGGAAGCCCCCAACCCTCAGGGACATAAGTAAGAACTCAGGACATGTGTAACCTTTTTTTAAGATCACCAGATTGCTCCATTTATAGAACCACAGCTATTAGTGCCCATACAATCTTTTAGGGTCAGGATCTATGTCACACGATATGAAGGTGACATGTGACAAAGTGGGTCTTGGTGCCAGGAGAATGGCTTTCCTTCCAAAATAAGGTAAGAACATAGTTTTAGGGGGTTAGGTTACATTTTCCTGGTCATCATAGTGTTCCTTTTGCTTGAATACTTTGAGACTCACTGATTCAGGGTAAGTAAATTGAAGCCCGTGGGTCAGCATTTTCAAAACCAATGGCAACCCTACATATTTCTTACAAAAGGTTTACCCAAACATCAGGGATTCGAGTTACGTAATGGCTGATTTTAGGGGTTACACTAAGTATTGAAATTAGCACTGGAGCGGTGGTAAGCAGCAAAGCAAGCTGTTTTTTTTTTTTTTTTTTTTATTTTAAGAGGAGCTGGGCTACCTGGTTTTTAATTTTCTGATATTTCTGAAGCTGTCCTCCTAATATTAGGCTAACAATTAGGGGGGATTTAAGAAACACTAATTTTTTAACTTCAGCATGCAAAGCCCTGCGTGTCAGAGCCGAGGCAGCAACGACAAAGGGCCTAGCTCGAAACATGCTTACACCAATAGCCGTCGTCCAGGATTTGGGGTAATCCTCTCAACTGCAAGAGAAGCTCCTGGAAGATGCGTCATCTTCTATCTGGTTTGGAAATGCAGAATTACATTCGCATAGAATTCATATCACCCCAGGGCCGGACAAATCCTTAAAGCCAAGTGGGCAATATTTCTAAAAATACATTTTGTCATCTTCCCTGATATTGGATGTGGATTTTGACTTGTCCATACTCCAAGTCAGTTCTATGAGTTTGCATAGCTGCCCAATTCTATTTTTGTTAAATGATGTCAGATCAGAGTCCGTATTATAAGCCAGTATAGGAAGAGGTCCGTGATGTTGGCCCACAAGCAGACTTGAGCCTAATGCTACGTCCAGGTGGGGTCCACGATGCCGTGCTCTGGGTTGCAAGTGAAGGAGATGGTTATGGCGTATCTCGTACCCCAACTCACTTTCTCCACACGGTGTACATTTTCTGATCCGGACGTGAAGAAAGACAGGCGGCCTGGAAGAAACGGTAGGTGTCATTAGTACAGAGGGAACAGTTACAGACAAATATGTTATTTCCTATTTTCTATTTCATACCCAGCAGACCTAATTAAAGGAAGACTAGCATGGATGCCCAGTGACTTTTTGGGGATCAGAGTCTGAACTAACGATTGGCTATCACCTACAAACAGCAAAGGCAGATTATACATATTGGTGAAAATACAATATAGGCTTTGCACCACTTTTCTAGTGGTATGAGCCATAAACAGGTCCAGCGCAACATTAAAAAAAAAGCCCTGTCGCCATTTTCCAGAAAACCATACAGAAATCCTATTGCCCTGAATTCTCTTTATTTATCTGCTGACTGCTGTGCCATGCTGGAGTATTCCCACCTCTGCCCCCTTGAGCTTCATTTGAGCTTTAGTCAACAGAAGTCATCTTCTGCTACATTCTAGTCCCCCCATGCTGATGCAGTTCCAGCTCCTGAACTCTAGACACACACACCTTTCCCCATTACCTAGCCCAATACTTCCGATATCAGGAAGCCGGGCGGCACGTCATTACACACTACCCGGGTTCCTGATTGGCTAGGAAGCCAGCTCCATGCTCTCTCGTCACTTGTGAAGAGCAAGGCAGTCATTACACAGCGCCTGGCTTCCTGATTGGCCAGAAAGCCGGCTCCATGCTTTCTCGTCACCAACTGACGAGAAGCATGGGGACGGCTTCCCTGCTAATCGGGAAGCCGGGTGGCCAGTCATTACACGCGGCCCGGCTTCCCGGCTAATCAGGAAGCCAGGTGGCGAGTCATTACACTCCGATACTCGGTATTTGTTATCAGCAAATACCAAAAAAAAAATATCTGTACTCATACTCGATACTGAAATACTGGTATCGGTGCATCCCTAATTAAATGTAAACTAGATTTTACATGCAAGCAGTAAAAGGATCAGCCTCTTGTAGCCCCGGTACAGCAGAGCATAGAGGGAGAAGCAGCAAAAGGAGCCAATCAGTTGTGTTGCAGTGCAAGAAGCAGGCTAAAAGGTGGAGAGAGCAGAGTGACAGAGAGGTGAGCTCATCAGCCCGCTGCTTCCCCTTTCACTGTCCAGTCGCAGGCTGGGGGAGGGACAAGACCGACAAGTGCTGCTGAACTGCAGAAAAGAAAAATCAGGTGTCCTGTGCGTCCAGACAAGGCTTTGTTGTGTGGCAGAACTGTGTAAATTTCAAAACTGGATAGGCAGGGATACATACATATATATATATCTGTGTATTCAGCTGTCTGCCTGGAGTTCAGCTTACGGAGTGTAGTTGAGTTGTAAGCAGGTTACAGCAGTTTACTATTGTGTTGTCGCTGCTTCCCATCTACTCTGATCAAACGTGTTCAATGGACCCCTCCCCCACACAGCATTTACGGGGAGAAGAACAAGTGAGAGCCTTCAGAGACTGCGATCGGAACATGACGCAGGGTGAAAATAATTAATCCAATTTGCGGGTACTTCAAGAAATTCTAGCTGTGCAGCCGACAAAGCTCTGGAACCATCTGGAATTAACCCCTGTGAGACTGGAGGCAACCAGCTGAGCCTCCCGTGAGGCTTCAGGTATTTTATCTTCCGCTAATAAACCATAGGGATTAATTGCAGGGCGCTATACAGCGGAGAATATAAAAGAAAATCATTGCAAGGTGGAGTCTGTTCCGACACAATGTTTGGTCATTACAAATTATGCAACAATGTGATGGTTCTCTGAACATTGCGGTTCCGCAGGCTTCTACGGGCTATGTAAAGGGATAAAAATAATTACGCATTCAAAGTCACTTTCATATTAATAGTTTACAGTCACGCAATTCTGCATCCTTTCCGTTCTCCTTCAAATGTTTGCTATCCCCTGCTGAACAATCACAGCCAGATGTAATGGGAATCTGTGATCATGTTTTAATATGATCCGCTAAAAGTAAACAGCTACTGAGGGAACACACAGGCTTCAATTGCCAACCTCGTCTTTACAGATGACCTGCACTGTGAAAGCTGTACTCAAAATTGTCAAACGGAGGGCAAAGGGCTAGTCACCAGTGTTGCCTGTAGGATTAGTGCAGCTGATCTTTTCTCCATTACGGACTTACCGTGCCTTGCTCTTCACCGTCTCTCGGTATGGAGGTAGCCATCTTGGTAGAGGCTTTGTCATGTCAGAGCTGCCTCCTGATAACTGGTGATCGGATGACTGGTGGGGTAATGACTAGGGCTGCAACAACTAATCGACATAATCGATTATTGAAAAAGTTGTCAACTTTTTCAATAATCGATTAATCGGCTTCTGATCAGTTGGCCCTGTTCACAGCTCCACACGCTGTGCACCGCACCTCCTCCCCACCTCACACTCGCCGCTGCCAGACCCGCTCGCATCCACGCTCCACACGTCGCACCTCCTCCCCGCCTCACATTTCCTGCCCCTCCACATCCACGATCGGCACAGGGACGCGGGGAGATGTAGTAAAGAGGAGCAGGTGTGGGGGTATGGCAGCTGCTGATAGACAGGTCCGATCTCAGAAGCACGTTGCTGGAAGACTGCTCAGGTATGCCTGCACTTTCCCACACATGGTGCTCTATAATATATTGCTGGGATTTGTATTTCTCTATAGCTGATGGTACATTGTGCTGTATATTATACAGAGGAATACAAATTCCAGCAATACATTATACACTGTATGTATAATGTATTGCTGGGATTTGTTGTACTCCTCTATAGCTGGTGATATTCTGCATTGCGCTGTATAGAGGACTACAAGTCCCAGCAATAGTACATTATACAGCGCAATGCAGAATACCACCAGCTGTAGAAGAGTACAACAAATCCCAGCAATAATACATTATAAAGTGGTACAATGCTAAATACCACCAGCTATAGAGGACTACAAAACCCAGCAATAGTACATTATACAGCGCAATGCAGAATGCCGCCAGCTATTATGTACTATTGCTGGGATTTGTTGTATTCCTCTATAGCTGGCGGTATTCTGCATTGTGCTGTATAATGTGCTTTTGCTGGGTTTTGTAGTCCTCTATAGCCGTTGCCATTCTGCATGCATTGCTGTATAATTTTACACTTTCCATTTCACTATATTGCACACCACACTATCTTTTTTTCTTTTTTACTTCCACCGGTCCAAGCTTGCTCCTGTGATGGACTACAACCTCAATACAAACTAGTAGTCCCATCACTGGAGCCATTTTTTAAACTTTATTTTATAGTTTATCCGATTAATCGAACTTAATAATCGGCTAACTAATCGATTTTGAAAATAATCGTTAGCTGCAGCTCTAGTAATGATAGAGCTAGCGGAAGCACAAATCCACAGAATACATGAAGCAGGGTGTCAGGAACTGGATCTGAACCCAGGGCCTCTGCTGTAGCTGGCAGTGGTTCTACCTGCTGAGCCACCTTAGAACCTTGGATAGCCCCTTGCCTGATCTCCTGTGTAATCCTCAGGTAAACCTAGTTTCTGCTGAACTCCTTGCTCCTCCTTTGAACTTCCTATTTAAGCCACGCCTCTGCACTTCCTGTTTGCCAGATTATTGCGCTCCTGCCAAGATCTTGCTTCCTGATCCCTCTGTGCTACAATCTGCTCATACTGCTACCCGTGTACCAACCTTTGGCTGCGGATTCACCGACTACTCTCATCGTCTTCTGCTTCATACCTGATACCTTTGGCTAATGACCTGGGCTTCGCTGACTACGCTTCTGTCTGCTTCTATACTACTACCGTCTGCTTGTGTACCAAACGCGGTCTGTTATACCACGAATCTGCCTGCTGTTTCAGCTACTGGACTCTGAGCCTGATCGTGGACTCTGAGCCAGATCGTGACACAGGGAGATCCTTGCCGTGCAGGTCATCAGGTACAGCTTCCTCTCCAACAAGGAGGGGGACATGATTTTAATGTACAAAATGTTTAGTGGTGATGGCAACATCAGCAATAAACTGTTTACAGTAAACTCCATAACAAAGACTAGAGGCCACCACCTAAAACTGGTGGAGAAAAGATTTAACCACAAGGGGCGTAGGGCTTTTTTTCAGTTAGAGCGGTTAAAGTCTGGAACTCTCTGCCACAAGCAGTGGTATCAACAGAGTATTGAACCATTCAACAAGCTTTTAGATACCTTCCTCAGAGACCGTAACATACAAGGGTACAGGTATTCTTAAAAACAAGGTCACAGGGACTTGAGTACACAATCACACACAGACACACAAAGATGGACCTGTGTCTTTATTCAGCCTCAAATACTATGCAATTATGTAAGGAGAACAGTGGGCAGCACAGTAGTGACATCACACATCACATCTAATTACAAATCTGATGAGACGAGCAGTCGGAGGCAGCATTAGATCTCACACTGCAGATAATATACAGTCATGAGGCCACAGGACAGGAAGGGCGCTGCTATTTTTAGGTACAATTAACATTCGTAGATGTTCCCTATAAAGATAGCAAATCAATTTTTGTGTTCAGGTCCACTTTAAAATTGACAGAGATTTCTGAGCGCCTCACTGAAAACGTGTTGGAAATGTAATATCCACCATTTTGTTGATTAAGAAAAGGAATTCAGCACCACCACTTGTAAACATATGAGCCAAAGTGGGAGATTGTGAACAAGCACAAGTCATTCTGGGCGAGTTGTCCGTCCGTCTTCGACACTGCTTACGGTTCCCCTGCGTCTCAGCAGAGATAAAAGTCTTCTAGGGCAGGAGACGCTTATTATGCACCATCACAAGTCTGCATCAGAATGTGGAGTCATGACAGAGGGAAGTTCCAGCGCATTAGCAGCAATGTTCTTATTGCAGGAGCAGATGTAATGGGTGAATATTGTTCACTATTTCTCTGATGACTGGCAGAGCGTGAACGGAAAGTACAATGGGGAATAGAAGAGTACAAACATGAAATGATGTACTTTCAGCCACTGCACACTTTGACTTCATATTGCAAGGTTTACCAGATATTTAATGTTTAGCGTGAATTATGTGAGGCAAACACAACTGTCTTCCTGGGAAGGGAAACAAGCATGGGAAAAAAGGTAGCAAAAGTTACACAACACTTTTTCTTTACGGAACCTTTGGAACCGTATAGGTCCCATCCTCAGGCAAAGAAGGGACCTATATGGTTTTGTTGTTGCAATGTGACACATCATTTCTCCATAAAAAGCATTGACAGAGGAACCTTGTTGGAGTGCGAGTGGCTTTCCCCTACGTATCTACTGATTCGCAGAGGCATCTGCAGTCACCTCAGCACCCAGGTCATCAGTGCGATGGCATCTACTGAAGTAACATTCTGTCCATGTGTCCCAACTCTGGTCATGTGTTCACACCAGTGACCTGTGGTACCTTTTGTTCCAGGTGGTGCATTCCCCAGCCCCGCCCCCAGCACATCCCGCCCCACCCCCTGCCGAAGCCTCGCCCTTGCCGACCGAAGCCCATTCCCCACCGGACTAATCCCCGCCCCCAAGTTAGTGTAAAGGAGGATGGAGGAGACAGGGAGGAGCCTCCCTGTCTCTCACTTGCTCCTCACTTCTTAGGGGCTCTGTCCATGATAGGTTACACAGCGGGGAGGATTTCCCTGCTGTGTAACCTTTTAGATGCCGATCTGAATGGAGAAAAAGCTGTCAGCTTCAGACATGAAGCTGCCAGCTTTTTCCTCCATAATTCTAGGTGAGGCTCTGCCCCACCTGCCTCCCCTGACCGCACGTCCCTGGTTCACACCCTGTCCTCTGATGGAGACTACAAGTTCAATACACATTACACGGGCATTGCGAGGGAAACCCGCATGGGACATGTCACACAACCATCAGTGGAGCGCATGTAGACAGGAAGTGAGCACTGAGATGTAACAGAGGATAAAAAAAAAGGTGAAAACAATTATCAAAATCAGTGCTTATGCAAATAAAATGTCATTCATTTGGAGGTTACGTCCAGCAGTAAAAGCCAACAATGGTTTTACACATCCTTAAAAAAAACACCTAGCCAACATTTACACACAAATTTCCATACAAGCTGGATCTTCCATGAAATCCTTCTCATTTCTTCTTTAGAAGAGAAATAAAATGAGAAGACATCAGAAATAAATTGCACATCAAGGCAGGAATGCAGCGAAGGAGCAATCCCTCCGGCCTCTCTCTACGTTTATGTTCTGTCTCTGTTGGAAGCCCCCTCTCCCCATGGCTTGTACCTGATGCGTTCAGCTGCTGCTCGGTAACTGCGCAGCTTCTCGCGCGCTCCGGGAAAGAGATTTAAAACAAAGGAATTTTCCTGTCATATGGCATCGCGGAGGGGGGCCAATCTTTCATTCTTTTCTCGACGTGCCACTTGAATAATAACAACAACATCATCTAGAATTTTAAAGCTCAATTTGCTTCCAACCTCTCATTCAGGTCCCTGACAGATCTGCTAAATCCATAATAAGAATTCAACGCCAAAAGCTATTTAGCCTCGCCGTACGTGTTTTTGGATGACAAAATAATTTCCATGACATTACATTTTTGTTTAATGAGGCCCGCTTCATTCGAACGCCCTGCTGGTTCCAGGAAACAAAATAGCGGTTATAAGCCATCCGGTTATATCCAAAATTGGTAAAAAGGTACATTCCGCTCAAAAGTGTAACTGGGAGAATGAACAATGACATACGCTGCCGTCTGTCACTAGCATTAAAGGGTATCTACGGTCAAAAAATAAACATGAATCTGTATTTCTATATTGAATTTCCATAGATTCGATCCCGCTCCTAATAACCAGATCCATCTAGACGTTTGTAAACGTAATATTGAAGGTAATTGGGATAGGATGGACTTTCTCAATGCAGTGACAGTTTCACTCAGCCCTGTGAACGTGCACTTCCTTGGGTCGCAGCTCTTACAGAGCCTGCCTTCTAAACTACAACATCTGAACAATGTAGCACTATCATTGCTTGCTGGAAGCGATGCATCATGGGATATGTAGTGTTGAAAATGGAGATTGCATCACATCAAGCAGCAGGGAAAGAGACGCAAAGCACGCTGGGAATCCAGGAAGTTGTTGGAAGTGATGGGCAGATGGAAGGCAGCGCTCACTACATCAAAGGTATATTTTTTTTTTTCAAGAAAGCTTTTATTGTATTTCCGTATATACTCGAGTATAAGCCGAGATTTTCAGCCCATTTTTTTGGCTGAAAAGTGCCCCCCTCGGCTTATACTCGAGTCAGCGCCAGCGCGTCTTCTTACTTACCTCGCCGAGCGTCGCGCCACTGCTGCTCCGGTGGGCGGCGCTCCGAGCGGGGTCATCTGGCAGTCTCCGGGTCCTAATTTAGGT
>NW_017307262.1:380707-381230 GCF_000935625.1 Nanorana parkeri | reverse complement strand
TAAATATTAATGTAATTTTATTGGTATCTATCTACCATTAGCTGCCTCATTTCCCACCCTCGGCTTATATTCGGGTCAATACTTTTTCCCAGTTTTTTTTGGTAAAATTAGGTACCTCGGCTTATATTCGGGACGGCTTATACTCGAGTATATACGGTATGTAAAATAATTCTAGTATGTATTCCTATTACAATGCTGATGTTATAACAGGACTTAAGAATTCCTTTAAGGCAGCAGTTTTTGTTTTTCTGAGTCATCCCATAACATAGTTTTATTACCTGCCAGCAGATCTGTAAATTTTCCACTTACTGTAACAGGCCAAGCTGTCCAGTAACAGCGGCAATTACAGGGATTGGGACAAACCATACAACACTGCCTGGGGTGCCTGCAACAGTCAGCTTTTATTCCTATGGTTTACAGCTGGTCATCCACTGAGTATTTATTCCCATGCTTAGAGCATGGATAGAGGAACACTACCTGCTGGTCTGTTGTATATTGAGAGCGGCAGGTGGGCCACCAATCA
>NW_017307262.1:376085-380375 GCF_000935625.1 Nanorana parkeri | reverse complement strand
GGGGGGGGGTTTGGGATGGTCCCGATGACCACACACGGCTAGAATTTTGCCAGTAGGACTCGGCCGATATTCTAATAGTATATGGTCAGCTTTCACCTGAACTCAAGACAAACAGCTAAATATATATAAGGTAACTGTTTTACCGTGTATTGGATGCATTATGGGACTTATTGATACAATGCGCATGATGAATGAGCACAAAAGGGTTGCAGCTGCACCTGTACCTCAAGTACATATGTGTGTGTGTTGTGACTAGCAAAAATAGAACAAGAATAAGCATAATTTATGCATTAAATGAGTGGGAGTGAATTATGACAATGGGAGTTCTGGGCTGAATTAATTGAGTGTGTAAAATGCCATACGACCGAGCTGTCTTCAAGATGGCATTACACAAACCCTGATCAGCTGGAGGGATGGCTGATAACATTAATCTGTAATGATGGATCAAACAGTGCTTCTAAATGTGGAATCTGTTCTAAGGCATGGTAAAGGTCAACTTGACCCAAAATGGATCGTCTGTTTTGGTGAAGCTGTTGGGAAAATGGCTGGTTTCCGATCTCACAGAGACTCTGGAGACACCAAGAATTGCCAGTTCTGTCCAACCATGCCAACCATTGTGAAGCCAAATAAATGGTGTTCTTTGTACTTTGTTTCATTTTCATTTTCCTTTGGTGCATTTGATTATTTATGTACTGTTGCATTACATTTTTCTCATTCAAAACATAAAATAGTGAGCTCAAAGAAGGCCATTTTTGGTCCAAGATAGATGGAAGGAGCTTCTCTAAAGTCCGCCCTACTCTAAACAAACACCATAAATCAGCTTAATTTCACCTTCCCTTAATGATTTCAATGCATTTCACTAAAATGGAGACATTTGGCTGAAACATCCTGATTTTTGCCTAAAATTTGTGGAAATTAAAACTTAAAGTATAATTAAACCCTCCGGTTTTTTTTCTCATATATCTACTGCTAGCAAGCAGTAGATATATGCAAAAAGTTTTTTTGTTTTTTTTTAAACCGCATTAAAATCGGTTTAAACTTACCTGTGTCTTCCCCACGCGCTCCCGTTCGAAAATCTGAAAAATCTCGGGCGGCTGCAAAGGATCTTGGGGCGGCCGCATGTGCAGTTCAGATTTTCGGCCGGGAGACGAGGAGAAACACAAGGTAAGTCTACAGACGGCGTGCACCCGCATGAAGACACAGTGGGTCAGGAAGTGCCAGCAAGCATAGAGGAGTCAGCGCTGGATCGGAGACCCAAAGCAGAGCTGGAGAGAAGGCTGAAAACAACAGGAAAGAAGAAGATCGGATTAAGAGACATCATTTAATGTAGTTGCTGACATTAACTGTGGGGGGAGGGGAAAAAACGTATCCTTTAATGTCACTTTAATTTGGTTGTGGGCAGGCTTTTTGTGACACCACACGAAGCAGGAAAGTGCGGTTCCCACTATAAGTTCTTCTGCTCTACTGGATTTGAGTATGACAGTGAAGATCCTGCTGGGAGCTGCTGTCAACCAACAAGGCAGAGCTGAGCGTGGGGGCTGAACAGACTAAGAGAGGAAACAGGAATTCCGTTCATTGAAAAAATAGGTGGGATCCACCATTCTTTACTTCAAAGTCCACAAAGAAGACACTTTTCTTTTACTTTATGATTCAACATATTGCAAATAATAAAACAAATGAAAATGACCTATTATTGGGTAGCCCACCCTTTGAAGACAATAATTGCACTCAAGCACTTTTTGTAGTTCAGAATAAGACTGTTACACTTCTCACAATTGACAGTTTGTCCTACTCATATTGAGCACACTGCTTCAAGTGGTTTAGGTTTGAAGGGCTCCTTCTCCTATCTGTGGGTTTTAGCTCTTTCCATAGGGTTCAGATCAGGATTCAGCAGACCATTTCAGAACAGTCCAATGTTTGCTTATCAACCATTCTTGGGTTACCTTAGATGTATGATTTGGATCATTATCATGCTGGAGGACCCATGACTTAAGACTGAGACAGAGCTTTCCAACACTGGGCATTATGTTTCCCTCTTGAATACCTTGAGCTTATGATATCATAGTGCCTGGCAAAGATTCAAGGCAGCCAGATGCCAGAGGCAGCACAGCTACAACATTGTGGAGCCTCTTCTATGTTTAACAGTATGGATGGTGTTCTTTAAAAAAAACATGGAGCTGCTGTACTTACAAAAGAGATCTGACTTTGCTTCCTCTGCCAAAAGGGCATTCCCTTGATGGTGTGTCTTGATATTGTTGTCCATTTATTTTTTTATTGATTATTTTTTTTTATTATTTGTTTGTTCATCAAGATAAATTAATACAATACAGTGTCAAGTATAAGGCATATAGTACATTCACCTTATCGGTAACATTTGTAAGTCAACTGCATTCAAGTAACAAACAGTGAGGAGGTCCAGCTAAACGACTCCAGCCCCCTGAGGCGCATAACAAAGAGGCAAGAGAGCCAGAGGTAAAGTACTAGAAGGGAAGGGGTAAGGGTAGAGTATGAGAAGTAGGGGAGGGGGAAGTGTGTGGCAGCAGGGTGATTCCTCCAGACAAAGGCATCCTATCAGAGTGTCGTTAAACTCGTGTGGGAAATGGTCGGGTGTGCATGCACCATCCAGTGATCCCAGACCTTCCGGAATTTATTTTGGGTATTCATCAGGATACTGGACAGCTTTTCATTAAAGGAGAACTATGAGGTGAGTGCTTTTCACTCACCTCATAGTTCTAGCCGACCTGTGACAATAAGACTGTCACAGGTCGGCTCAGTAGATCGGGAGGTGAGCGAACACATGCCGGTGTTCACTCACTTCTCGATCCTGTCACGGCTCTCTGCCGTGACAGGGGAGGGGATGGATTCCCCCCTCCCCGCTCCGATCCGCCAGCGCTGACTGGCGGAACGGACGGGGGAGGGTACAGCTGGCTCTGCCTCTAGATAGGCAGAGCCAGCTGTCACTCACGCAGCTGGGCGGATCTCGACATCGATGTCGGTATTCGCTCCGGCTGCGGCGTCTCAGTATACCGCGAGCTGTAGCTCGCGGTATATTGAGCTTAGGGTGACGGGAGGACGCTAGTTTGTGTCCTTCCGTTACCCTAAGGAGAACTATGGGGAAAAGCCCTGACCCCATAGTTCTCCTTTAATAAAAAATGAATCTAGTCTTCGACTAACCCCGCTGAAGGGAATTTCCTCTATGCCTGCGCTATAGATTGTTTTTCGGCCAGGAATGTGAAGACCGCTAATTTATGTTGGGACTTCGTGAGGTTTAAGGTGTAACAGAGCGAACCGCGGATCTTTATGTACATTCGTTTGGAGGATTGTGTTTAGTAATCTGAATGTTTTAGTCCAAAATCTATGTAGTTGTCCATTTATTTTGAAGGTCAGCCAGGATTTGTTTTGAAATTTCCTTGGTACTTCCATTTGTATTCTTCTGACCATCTTCCTCTTGAGACCACACATGGAGAGGTTGAACAAAGGTTCCGTGAACCTTAAACTGATCGATCATATAAGCAACTGTGGTGAAAGGAGGATGTAGCTTTTTGCCGATGGTTTTGTAGCCTTTACCATGATAGTCTAATTTAATTCTTTCTTCCATTATTCCTCTGACAACTCTCTACTTTTCTTTAACTTATCCCTCTTTCCTGTGCTGCGCACAATGACACGAAAATGTCTGGGTGAGTACTTTTCTCCATTTAAATTGGCCAGGTGACTAAATATGAGGGTTGAAGTCACCAGTAATACTAATTTAGGTGAACAGTCTGCACAATAGATCACTAAAATCCAATCATGTTAAAAGGGAACGATTTATAAATTTCCCCCCTCAGACATACGCTGGCTGTTGTTCCCATGGCATTCTCACTACTAGATGGAATGAAGGAATTTCCCATGCTCCTCGTCTCTATCTAGTGGCGCAAAATACTGTGAACGGCATTTGGCCAGAGTATGGCTGGGCAGATGATTCATAAATCATCCCCTTAGTTTATAAGAGGTACTAATAATTATGTCAATGCTGTTTTTGTTTTATTATTTACAAGAATATGTTAAGTCAATAAGCAAAAGCCACTACCAGCAGCCAACAGTGTGTTCAACGCAAACAAGCCAAAAATATTTCCCTCTGGTCTTCCCTCGTTCCTTCTCCTGCTCTCCCCCTTCCTTCTCTTCCCTTTTCTGTCTCCTTTCTGCCGTCTCTCGCTCTCTTTTCTTTCTGCTTATTTGTCTATTTACAATCTTTAATTTCACTCCTCTGCACTCTTCTTTGGCTTGCAAAAAAACCTGTCAATGAAGACG
>NW_017307262.1:349671-376073 GCF_000935625.1 Nanorana parkeri | reverse complement strand
GAATAGAAAATCAATATTAAGTATGTAGGGTGGAAGGACGCACACCGCTTAATTGTTTGTATGCGAGGAGTGAGTGGATGAACGGGCCATAACTAATTGCATGCCAGAAGGGGTTGCAGCCTTGGCTGTCTACATAAGCGAACTCAAACAGGTAACCTGCACCTCCACCTACAGCTGGCATAACAACTGAACACGAGCCGCAGAGCCAGATGAGATATTTTTATGAAATAAACCTTAACATTTGGTTACTTCACAGTTTGTTTTAACTGGGCTGTCGGTAGGAGTGAAAGACAGGAAGAGTGTGAGCGTGAGAGGGGAAAGAAAAAGAAAAGAAAAGAAAAAAAAGCAGGGTGAAAAGGAGGAAAAAATAGATTGAAAGTATAACAGAGGAAAATACTCTCGGCCCGGTACTTTTCTTTTTGTCTTTCCTCCCTTCTCCTGTCTTGTCTTCTGGCTCTTGTAGTTCCTCTGTGTTTCCCATCACTGCCTACTTCTTTGGGACGCAACACTGTCTTTTTCCTCTATCCACACGCTACCAGATTGAGACACACTCTACTGCTGACATTGTCTGACATTATTCCTCCGATACACCCTCCGGATTCTGTATTATGCGGTTACATGCAGAATGAGACATAGTGGATTATGTGTTTTTTCGATACCAGTGGCCCATGTTGGATCGTTTGCCAGCCTCTGTATCGTGTTGTTCTCTTTTCTCTCTGATGTTTGTATATTTTTATTAAAATGCTTAATAAAATCTAATTATTTACAACAACAACAAAAAAAGAAAGTATAAACAGTGGAAAATAAATCCTGGGAGAAGAGGAAAGTACAAAGAAGAGGAAACAAAAAAGGGAGGGAAGGGGCTTCAAAAGGAGCAAAGAAGGGGAAAAGTGAGGGGAAAAGTGAGGAGAGAAGAGGAGAATATAGAGAAAAAGAGAGGGGAGAAGAGGGGAAAAGAAGAGAGGAAAAGAAGAGAGGAGAGGAAAAGAAGAGAGGAGAACAAAAGGAGAGCAAAGCAGACGAGAGAAAAGAAAAGAGGAAAGAAGCAAGGAAGCAATTATTTATTATGTCATACTATGAGGGAGTGTGGCACTGCATGCCAAGCAGTCACTGGAGGGAGGCAGTCCGTGAAAGATAGACCCAGACCCCCTTGCACTGAAAAAAACAAACCTTTACATTGTAGTGATGACCTGATGAAGTTACTCCCTTAGCAAAACTAACAAGTCAACTAATCAAAAAAAGAATGTTTAACTGTTAAATCTGAGGTTAGGGAACCAATATAGCCCCCACACATACACTGTGTGGTCAAAAGCCTGGATTTCAGGCAGTGTTATGATCTGGAGTTGGTCAGGTTTAGGTTCAGCAACGTTATGTGACCAAAAAATGAGGTCAGCTGTCTACCTGAATATACTGAATGATCAGGTTTTTCCATCAATGCATTTTTTTCTTCCCTGATGGCAAATTGGGCTTTTTCCCAGATGACAATGTCAGGATTCATCGGGCTCAGATTGTGAAAGAGTGGTTCAGGGAGCATGAGACATCATTGCCACACATGGATTGGCCACCACAGAGTCCAGACCTTAACCCCATTGAGAATCTTTGGGATGTCCTGGAGGAGACTTTACGCAGAGGTCTGACTCTCCCATCATCACTACAAGACCTTGGTGAAAAATGAATGCAACTCTGGATGGAAATAAATGTTGCGACATTGTGTATGATTATCGAAACAATGCCACGGCGAATGTGTGCCGTAATCAAAGATGAAGGCGGTCCAACTAAATATTAGAGTGTGACTTTTTTGGCCAAGCAAAGTTCTCTCTGGTGATCTCTCTGGTATCAAGCTTCATGCCTACTGCAAATCAAAGAGGCTGATTTTCTAATGGAGTGAAGCCTGTTAAATCTGCATCGAGAATTTTCCTTTTTCTTAGTGAATGTGGTGAAAATTTGCGTAGGAAATGACAAAAACAGGAGTTTTCTTCTTGCATGTGATTGGATGATAGAAGTCAGTGAGCACACATTCCCTTTGCAAAGTGAACAGGCTTTGGTCCTTTAGTAAAACAGCCACAAAATGTTCACAATTATGGCACCCTTGATGAACATGCTATTAGCACACGTGCAAGAATATATATCATAAAGGCCAATGATATAAAACTGCAACTTCTGCTTAGCTGGAACTATGTGTAGAACCTGAGAACGGTCCGATGAGACCAAAAGGTAGCCGGCGAGACTTATTACAGAATACCTGGAAACCATCAAAGCTTGACTTCAGAAATCAGGCCGGGTAGGGGAAAACCCTTTATGCCTGGAGCAGAGAAATAAATCAAAGACATTCATGAGAACTTCAAATATCCAACTCTTCACAGAAGAGAAAATGAATCCTGGGAACACGGTGTATTTACCGGACTTTCGTGGAGTTGGAACGAGCCCTCTCTCGACCTTTTTTTTTAGCGAAGACTCCAAGATGGAAAAACACGGAAGCAATGATGGTCTGGCCACCCATGGAAAATTTGCTGCAATTTCTCATTTCTGAATCACAGTGTTGCTAATCGAGGTAAAAATAGATCTCTGCAACACTTTCTATTCATTATTTTACCAATACAATGAAGGCCATTCACTTATCTGGACTTTCATCTTGAATTGGATTAAGTAAAAAACACATCATATCCAAGCTATAGAGTTATAAACCAATTAGAGGTCTTTGTTTAAGTGCACTTAGATTTTAACAGGATTATGGTTCATGAGGTCAATTTGTACGGCCTACCTAACAGGACTCAGTTATGTATATTGAGGCCTCAAGGCTTAGGTTACCAACATATCAGCAAATGTTCCACTGAGAAGGTCCTCCAAGAATGGATGTACCCCATATACATCTGATTATGGTCCATCCATGTCAAAGTCACACCAACCAGACCATGATCTACTGATTCCTATGGGTCCAGTAGTCCCATAGTGGCAACTAGGTTACTTATTGTATTTAAAAAGCCAGAAGCAGGAGCCCCTCGGGGTTCGTTTCCCCCATCATGGCTTAGATGCTCAACATATCAGCAAATGATTCCCTGAGAAGGTCCTCCAGGAATGGATGTAACCCATATACATCTAATCATGGTCCATCCATGTCAAAGTCACACCAGCCAGACCATGATTTCCTAATTCCTATGGGTCCAGTAGTCACATAGTGGCAACCAGGTTCCTTATTGTATTTAAAAAGCAGGAAGCAAGAGCCCCTCTGGGCTCTCCCTCCCCCATTATGGCTTAGGTTGCCAACATATCGGCAAATAATCCCCTGAGAAGGTCCTGCAAGAATGGATGTACCCCATATACATCTAATCATGGTCCATCCATGTCAAAGTCACACCAGCCATACCATGATCTCCTAATTCCTATGGGTCCAGTAGCCACATAGTGGCAACCAGGTCCCTTATTGTATTTAAAAAGACAAAGGGCCTAATAAATTATGATTGGTAGTTATAGAGGAATGTGAATTGTCGCATGGCACACCTCATTGTGTCAAATTGCAATTCCCATAAACTAGACATAGCTTATTAGACCCAGAAACCATGATTTTCCCATCCTCCTCCTCCTCATCTCCACTGCACCAAATAATGATGAACTCAATTTCTGAATTATTGTGTATTTAGTGCAGGTCATGTGACGACTTTTTGAAGGTGACCTATATTGATGCTTTGGATTTCACTATATGCTCCATTTTATTTGTGACAGGTTAATTTTAACGAGGAGAGAGACAAACAGCATTCAAGCTTTGCATAGACATTTAAATGACAGCACGGGGGCAATGCGCCATATTTTATTACCGTTGTTCTCAGTCATGTAATTCAAGCTGCCCGAGCCTGCCAGGCCTTGTAAAGTTTGCAAAACGCCAATTATGCGAGCTAACGAGCAGCCACAGTACGGGACATGAATGCAGGGCTCGGCGTAACTGCCAAGAGTAGCCTGTCCCGGGGACAAACGTCGATCCGTTACCCTGCCAAGTGCCAGGGAATGTTAATGGAGGCAGCTATTCTCCTTCCCGGATCATAAACAGTGCTTAGAATAATGCGAAAGACACTGAGAACATCAGAACACAGACGGGATCAATCGATCAGTTTAAATACCAATAGCACGGGAAGTCGGAAATTCAGCCAAAATAGTTATTTTTAATACTGTTGGTTGGAGTGTAGAAGGCTTAGAACTAGGGATGCGCCGATACCAGTTTTTCGGTATTGAGTACGAGTACCGATATTTTTCTTTCGGTACTCGGCGAAACCGAATACCGATACCCAAAGTCCCACTAAGGAAGCCAGGCGGCGTGTAAAAACTCTCCACCTGGCTTCCTGATTAGCATGGAAGCAAGTGACGAGGAAGCATAGAGCCGGCTTTCTGACCCATCAGGAAGCCAGGCGCTGTGTAATGACTCGTTGCCCGGCCTCCTGATTGGTCGAAGCTGGGATTGGGAAGGTGACAAGAGAGCATGAAGCCGGCTTTCTGGCCAATCAGAAAGCTGGAGGTGGGTAATGACTCACCGTTCTGCTTCCTGATTGGCCGGCTTCCTGACCAATCAGGAGGCTAGGTGGAGAGTCAATAAACGCTGGCTGGCTTCCTGATGGAGCCGACTTTCTGGCCCATCAGGAAGCCAGGCGCTGTGTAATGAGTCGTTGCCCAGCTTCCTAATTGGTCGAAGCTGGGATTGGGAGGGTGACAAGGGAGCATGAAGCCGGCTTTCTAGCCAATCAGAAAGCTGGGGGGCGGGCAATGCGCCGTCGTTCTGTTTCCTGATTGGCTGGCTTCCCGACCAATCAGGAGGCTAGGTGGCGAGTCATTACACGCTGCCCGGCTAATCAGGAAGCCGGGCAGTGTGTAATGACTCACTGGTCGGCTTCCTGATACCGGAAGCTCAGGTATCGGGCTAGGCATCGGAGCTGGTACTCATCCAGATACTCGGCATCGGCACAGATACTAGTAGCAGTATCGGTGCATTCCTAGTTAGAACCTCTGTCAGCATTGCAGGTTGTGTCCCCATTAGAGAGGTTTCCGCTCACTTGCTGTCCTGCTGATATTTTGTCACACAAATGTAAATGGACTTTTTTAAAATAAGATTTTTTTTTTTTTTTTTACTTTTTATATAAAAAGTCCAGTTGAATTCTTACACCACTTTATAGTCCTGTACTCGACTACGTTCTAATCGGTGACTGATTTTGGATTAAAAAAAAAAAAACGATAAAAAACACTATTTTGCTCAGTGAAAATACTGCTTCCTGCCCTCCTCCTCCGGTGCTCTGTGCTGGCAGAGCTGAGTAGCAGGTCTGTCACAGATCTGTTACCGAGTGCTGATTACTGAGAGCACTGGGTCTAACTCTGGTACCCATTGGACTGCGCAGTCATTTTTAGACACCGTGCATAACTGCTGTAACACACCTGATTGGCTCCCAGTCCTGTCCATCACTCTCCCAGTCTGAGCTTTGCTATAAAGGAAATGCAAGAGACTGGCACCTTTCGATGGTCTAATGAACACAGAGCACTCATGTGTGTCTCTTATATCTAATGTTAGGTCTTTCAGCTGAGTTTTAAGCAGTAAAAAAAAAAACAAGCAGCTCACTGTACGGAATACAACCCCGAAAACTATAGTAATATCAGGCTGAATACAAAGTATAAGAATATTTTAAACAGTAGGGATGATATAACTTACAATTAATGATATTCAGTTCCGCGGATTGCTCCCGCACTAGCAAAATACAATGTTGGGTCAACTCGGCAATAAAATAACAGCTCGTTTCCTGGCAGATGGCAGAGTATTACCAGCTAAAAATCAGCTCATCAGCTCATCAGAACCTATTACGGATAACCAGTCGGTGCATTGTCGTTAATTTGCATCCTCCCAACTGATAACGCCGTTGGGTTTATTCAATAAAGAAGCACAAAGAGCACTAATGAAATGGAACGCCTGAGAGATCAGCTGTCAGTTTCCTGAAGTCAGATCGGTAGAAGGCGATTCCTAAATTGGTGATTGGTGCGGAAGGCTCCATTTTGAGCGTTACACGCTCTATTCATAATACATTTTCTGGCACAGGATGACGTTCTTTCATGCCTGAAGGCGAATGCGGCCATCTGATTCTAAGGGCCGGTAAGGTGCAATGTATTACATTTTCCGTGGAATGTTGTAGAATTGGGAGTACAAACTACATAATACTTTTTGTCACCTCCCATATCCCCTGACACCCCACCAGGGGCACCCCAAAGCTGGGTAACATGCTGCGGTGACGTCATCGCGCATGCACGGTCATCTTATTGACTCCTGCCGGCAGCCATCTTGGTGGTAGACGCTGACAAAGAGAGGAGGGGACGTTCCCCTCACCTCTCCTGACACTGTCGAGCTCTCGGGCTGCGACCGAGTGCCCAACTTTTCATAGGGGGTGACACCAAAATGACTGTCAAAATGACCCCCCGCGTGACGCCACTGCAACTCACCACCACCATCATCTTTCCCCTGAACTCCCGGATAAGCAAACATGGTCCTCATACAAGAGTCATGTGTATTCTTCTTGAATCTTGGTGAGCTTCGTGTATTTCTTCCAGATCTGTGCAGTAATCCAGTGTGAGACTTGGAGCTTCCTGTAATAAAGACCACTCACTGCTGCTTTCTCTTCTTGTACAGGGTAACTGGTCTCGTCTCTGCCCCCTCCTGTAATAAAGACCAGTCACTGCTGCTCTCTCTTCTTGTGCATGGTGACTGGTCTTGTCTCTGCCCCCTTTTGTAATAAAGACCGGTCACTGCTGCTCTCTCCTTGTGCAGGGTGACTGGTCTTGTCTCAGCCACCTTCTGTAATAAAGACCGCTCACTGCTGTTCTCTTCTTGTGCAGGGTGACTGGTCTTGTTTCTGCCTCCCTTTTAGCCATACAGGTGTGATGGTCAGACATCCAAAACACGTTTGGGCTATATGATATATTTTTAGTGATTTCATTTTCCAGCCTCTCCCAAAAAAAAAAAAATCAAGACAATAATTGGCGTCCTGGCCTTTTAAACGTACAACTACCTCTCTGGCAAGTACACAACTTACGTCAGATGTTACCAATAAAATCACGAGTGTTCGGCGGTTCCTTATCGTGTTAATTCCGCCAACAGCAGCAAGCGTTTACTAAGAACAGACGGCTATAGCGAATGCGGCAGAAGGCCCTGAATGTAATAACGTGTGAATGATGGCAGCTGGGTGCAGCACACTTACCAAGTAAGTGACAATCTTGCCGTCCATTACAGTAAAAGATCCGTTCAACAACAGAACGAGAGAGAGAGAGATTCACGCACGCAACTGCATAAAAGCTGCGAGCCTCAAACAAAATTATATTTCTCTGCAGAACTATTTGAAAGGGTCGATGAATAAAGGTCGTAATTTGGGCTATTACATTAATAGCTCCATTCCCCCAAAGGGGGGGCACAGGTTATAGATAAAATATATGTGGCACAGACATAACGAGGAATTAATCTACACACGTGATCTCTACGGTTCGCAAAATAATTAAAGCTAAATTCTATTTAATTAGGAAAATGCAATGTAATTAAATCTGAACTTTAAGATAATTGTGTTTTAAAAATGGTTGAAAGAAAAAAAAAAACGAGCTGGCCGGATAATGTAATTATCACAAATGATAAACAAATCACAACAAAAGTGGACAGATGTAAATTAGATTATATGCTAATATTGCCGAGGTCAACTCAGCCAGGAAGTGGTAGGCCACGTAACATGACAGAGCGGGGTCATCGCATGCTGAAGCGCACAGTGCGCAGAAGTCGCCAACTGTCTGCAGAGTCAATAGCTACAGACCTCCAAACTTCGTGTGGCCTTCAGATTGGCACAACAACAGTGCGTAGAGAGCTTCAGGAATGGGTTTCCATGGCCGAGCAGCTGCATCCAAGCCTTACATCACCAAGTGCAATGCAAAGCGTGGGATGCCGTGGTGTAAAGCACGCCGCCACTGGACTCTAGAGAAGTGGAGACGTGTTCTCTGGAGTGACCAATCACGCTTCTCTGTCTGGCAATCCGATGGACGTGTCTGGGTTTGGCGGTTGCCAGGAGAACGGTACTTGCCTGACTGCATTGTGCCAAGTGTAACGTTTGGTGGAGGGGCGATTATGGGGGCGGGGGTGTTTTTCAGGGGTTGGGCTTGGCCCCTTAGTTCTAGTGAAGGGACATCTTAAGGCATCAGCACACCAAGACATTTTGGACAGTTTCATGCTCCTAACTTTGTGGGAACAGTTTGGGGATGGCCCCTTCCTGTTCCAACATGACTGCACACCAGTGCACAAAGCAAAGTCCATAAAGACATGGATGGGGAATTTGGGGTGGAGGAACGTGACTGGCCGCACAGAGTCCTGACCTCACCCGATAGAACACCTCTGGGATGAATTAGAGCGGAGACTGCAAGCCCGGCCTTCTCCTCCAACATCAGTACCTGACCTCACAAATGGTCCAACATTCCCATAGACACACTCCTAAACCTTGTGGATGCCTTTCCAGAAGAGTTGAAGCTGTTATAGCGGCAAAGGGCGGAGCCAACTCAATGCTGAACCCTACGGACTAAGACTGGGATGCCAGTAAAGTTCATGTGCCTGTAAAGGCCGGTGTCCCAATACTTTTGGCAATATAGTGTATATATATCATATTGATATTATTCAGCATAAACATTATAATTACTATCATGGTTAAGATACTGAAATGTTTTATCCCTGCACAGCATTTCACATTTCATAGATACATTCCACAAATACTCTACTTTCATAGTAGGGTGCACTTGTTAAGACAGAGAGAAAGTTTGCTGGTTGAATTTCCTTGCAGATGGTTGAGGGTTATGTCAGTTCATGGTGGCAAGGTGCTTGGGATGAAGTTTTATTCAAGATATGAGGAATTTGGATGGAAAACAGCCAAGGACAGAGATAAATAAACAGACAACCAACCTATGTGTCCCATTTGGTTCTATGGTAAAATTAGCTATGTAAGGGTCTTGCATGTCCCTGTTATTTGAGCATAGACTGTTGCTTGTTCCCAGCCTTCTAAAAATTGGATTTTTGTACTCAAAGTAAAATCCTTTTCTCTGCGTTCACTGAAGGATCACTGGTCTAGATCTTCAGATAATCTCTATGTCCTTCAATCAACATAAGAGAAATGAAGATTCTGCCTGATCCGATCCTTTGCTATTCTACTTTACATTATTCTATAATTATATCCTGAAATTTGGCCTGTGTAAGGGTGACATAGCCTTTCTACACCCTGAACACAGTGGTAGGGTTGTCACCCTTGGCGCTTGGTCCCATGGTGGAATAGAAGAAGACGACGTCCCACTGTTACAAGCACAGACACGTCCGGCACCTTTAACGTCCTCCTCTGGACCACCCACCAATGCCTTGAGCTGTTTTGCTGACCGAGGCAGCTGATGATCCACCCTCCGGGATCCGTAGGCGGTCAGAACTGTGTCTGGAGGCGTGCTTTCAGGGCGCCGAGACCTGCCACAGTTACTGCCCCACCGACATGAACATCAAACTCCTACAGAATAATGTGACGGTGCAAAAATGAAATCAATGTCTTACCTGTTCTGGGTTCCACCGTGCTGTTCATCTTCTCATCCATGAATATGAATCTGCCGCCACCAAAATCTTGGGAGTAGTCAGACAGGTAGAGTAAGGAGGTGTAGTCAAAGGAGCCGTATGTGATCTGCAGAGAGAGGAGTATAAGCTGAATCATCAAATTCAAGCTAAAGAACAAATGGAGTCAAGTTCTGCAAGATACGAGTTCATCATTACCAGCACCCCCCCTTCTTGTCAGAGGACCTTCAGGTACACACGGATGTCTTGGAGCACACTGTAAACAATTTATTGCTGATCTCCAGGCACAGAAACATTTGTTTAAATGTATTCCTCAATAGCCGCAAATGATATAGATCCATTTTGTGTACATCAAATGCCTTTATTTATAGACCCGGTTATTACCTTGTAAAAGTAGCAGCAATGTCATCAATGTGCTGTACATTGCCTGTGCAGAGAGCAGAGCTGTGGGAGGGACCCCACAGGCCCCACTCACTACAGGATGCATGCAGAAACTACACAGGGGGCGGAGACAAGACTAGTCACCCTATACAAGGAGAGAGAACAGCAGTGACCGGTCTTTACTATACAGGTGAAACTCGAATAATTAGAATATCGTGCAAAAGTAATTGCAGTAAGTGCTGCAAAAGGGGCCCAAACCAAGTACTGAGTACATATGCATGCTTGTACTTTTCAGAGGTCCGATATTGTTCTATGTACAATCCTTGTTTTATTGATTGCATGTAATAATCTACTTTTTTGAGGTTGTGGATTTGGGGTTCTTGGGGTTTTCATGAGCTGTAAGCCATAATCATCACAATGATGACAAATCACGGCTTGAACTATCTTGCTTTGCATGTAATGAGTCTCTCTCATGTATCAGTTTCACCTTTTAAGTTGCATTAGTGAAATAAATGAACTTTGCACGATATTCTAATTATTCGAATTTCACCTGTAGATGGGGTGGAGACAAGACCAGTACCCTGTACAAGGAGAGAGAGCAGCAGTGACCGGTCTTTATTACAGGAGGGGCGGAGACAAGACCAGTCACCCTGCACAAGAAGAAAAAGCAGCAGTGACCGCTCTTTATCACAGGAGGGTGTGGAGACAAGACCAGCAGTGACCAGTCTTTATTACAGGAGGGGGCGGAGACAAGACCAGTCACCCTGCACAAGGAGAGAGCAGCAGTGACCGGTCTTTATTACAGGAAGTCTCACACTGGATTACTGCACAGATCTAGAAGAAATACGCAAAGCTCACCAAGATTCAGGAAGAATACACATGGCTCTTGTATTTAGATAATATACGCTTAACCTGGAGTTCAGCTTTAACAGCTTCCTATTATGACAAGGTAACAAAAACAAGTTATCTCCAAGAAGCTCCACACACCATGCAAGACACAAGCACTTCAGCCAACGTAGGAACCTTCTATCTAGCGGGTAACCGCAGCAATCAATGGCTAATTAGTTTCCCTGACTGCTAACGATGCATTCAGTGTGAATTATGGATGTTTGTAATGGAGACGAAAAGAAGAGACTCTACTTCATTATACATTATACTACTACATTATAAAGGAAAACGAGCAACAGGGAAATATTTGGTGATATTTCTGACAATGTTGTCCTGCAGAAATGCAAGCTGTGATCTGATTGGGTGTTAAAATGCCAAAAGGCTGAATTATGGAACGTGTAACAAATGTGACACGAATACTATTACTAACCCCGGTATTACCAATATAAAGCTGAACTCTGGAGAAATTATTTAAAAAAATACCCTTGCAGTGAGGCTCAAGGATTAAGGCCTTATTCACACTGTCGGCCGGTACAGCTCCATGCTAATGACTGTCAGAAATGTTTCCCTTGCTGAACTCAGGTGACAGGTTCATAAGATGGTCTACCAAAGTCAAGTGGGTCTATATCCGACACCAAAATGCATTGACAATTTCAGTGTCGGAGGGTTATAATTTGACCCAGCGATGTCTCCGCAGAGATACAATCTGTACAGCCATTTGACTGATGTACTGACAATAAGGGGTCTCAATCTGCAGCGGTGGACATGTAGCGTTCATATATAATTGTGTCTGCCCTCGCCTCCATCCCGGCTCTAAGGTCAGCCGCCATCGATCTTACAATCTTATGGTTCGTCAAACAGTGATTGCTGTGACAACTATTAGCTTTTCATTAGTGGCAGCTTTAAAAACAGCTCATTTTCTTTCAAGTGGGCAGCAACCTCATTGCTGGAGAGCGCGCCATCATAACAAAAGACATTTTAGAGGAGAACGTGATGAGGGATCGACCGTGATACCAGCGGGAGAAGCTGCAATGGAGGCAACATGAACGAATGATCAAATAGTTATAATCCTGGGAGAAGCTTTGCGTATGCTTTCTAGTGGATATTATTATTAGGAAACTCCAGTTTAAAGAGGGGTAGAGAGAACAAAGTCCCTCCAGCAGAGCAGAGTATTTCAGGAGAGGAGAGTTATAGAGGAAGGAGCAGAGTCCTCCAGCAGAGGAGAGTTATAGAGGAGAGTTATAGAAGAAGGAGCAGAGTCCTCCAGCAGAGCAGAGTATTTCAGGAGAGGAGAGTTATATAGGAGGAAGAAGCAGAGTCATCCAGCAGGGCAGAGTATTTCAGGAGAGGAGAATTATATAAAGAAGCAGAGTCCTCCAGCAGGGCAGAGTATTTCAGGAGAGGAGAGGTATAGAGGAAGGAGCAGAGTCCTCCAGCAGAGCAGAGTATTTGAGGAGAGGAGAGTTATAGAAGAAGGAGCAGAGACCTCCAGCAGAGCAGAGTATTTCAGGGGAGGAGAATTATATAAAGAAGCAGAGTCATCCAGCAGGGCAGAGTATTTCAGGAGAGGAGAGTTATAGAGGAAGGGGCAGAGTCCTCCAGCAGAGCAGAGTATTATAGGAGAGTTATAGAGGAAGGAGCATAGACCTCCAGCAGAGCAGAGTATTTAAGGAGAGGAGAGTTATAGAGGAAGGAGCAGAGTCCTCCAGCAGAGCAGAGTATTTCAGGAGAGGAGAGTTATATGGAGGAAGGAGCAGAGTCTTCCAGCAGAGCATGGAGGAAGGAGCAGAGTCTTCCAGCAGAGCAGAGTATTATAGGAGAGGAGAGTTATAGAGGAAGGAGCAGAGTCCTCCAGCAGAGCAGAGTATTTCAGGAGAGGAGAGTTATATGGAGGAAGGAGCAGAGTCTTCCAGCAGAGCAGAGTATTATAGGAGAGGAGAGTTATAGAAGAAGGAGCAGAGTCCTCCAGCAGAGTATTTCAGGAGATTTAGGTAGAGGAAGAGCACATGTTGTCACACCATACATGCACGGTGATGTGCAGAAAAGCTCAATCGACATGGCGTGAACAAGCCCTCTGAGAAAAGAGCCTCCGCCATTACAAAGTAGGCGCTATGTTTCTTCCGTCTCCCTGATACAAGTGTCAAATGGAGACATTTTGTGGTCAAAAGAGCAAAAATAATGGAGTACTGTGTAATATCTTGAAGGGATAACTGGATGGAACCCAAATCAAGCTTTCAGAGGTGCGGGCCCTTTGGTTAGGGGTCTTGAACCCGTAGGCGCCGAAGTCACCCACACGACTCAACCTGAAGGGCTATCATGTCACTTTGACATTACTGAAAGTTGTGTGGTCACAGAACATGCGAGCAATGTTCCAATGCCTTTTATATCGCTCTAGCATGAGATGAAGTGGATCCCGGAGTCAGGGAAATTGCAGCTTAACTAGATCCTTGGCTAATCATGAATCACGCTCTCCGATGAGATAACTGCTCATTTCAGACGTTCTCGCTGCAGTCCCCCGAGGACACATGCCTGCTTCTAGGACAGCAGGTCATCTAGGCTGGTGACAGGAAAGGCGAACGTCCTTCACACCTTCTCTTCTCTCTGCTGCCACCAAATGCCACTTGTCAAGCAGAGTGACAGCTGGACAGAGCAGTTCAGTACACGCACGCACCTCTTCCTCAAGACAAGATAGAGTGACAGTGCACAGGAATTGTTTTATTGACCCGTCCTAACCTTTTCTATCCAAGAGTCAGAAAGAGGCTCCGCATCTGTAGGGAAGGATTGGAGTTGTTGCTTTTATGACGCGGGAAATTATACAGTTTATTGGACTGCTGCAACCAAGCAGCTAAATATGCATAAAGACCACATATATAGAAACTATTTAGCTACAACATAACTGTAACGGAAGCGCAGTCTTTTGATTGTCCCATTCAAAGCACATTAGTCTGAGCGTGTCACTGCCCCACCTCCTGCCCTTTGGACTGCTATTGGGCAATACAACATGGGTGATACCCACTCTATTTAACCTTTGTTAAAGCGGACCTTTAGGCCTCATTCACATGAGAATCGGCCGGCACGTACAGCTCCGTGCTGCGTGCACGGCCGTATCGGGCAGCTCCCGGGAAGGACAGGGGCTGCGTGTGATTAGTACGCAGCCCCTGTCCTTCTCTATGGGAGTAAGCAGCCGTGCGCCGCCCTACGCTCACCCGCCCTGCTCGTCCGTACTCGTATGCTGACCTGATGGATCCTGTCTGTGTCCAAGTGGGACACCCACACCCGTAGGGACCTGCACTTGGGGTGAGCATAGGGTGGCGCACGGCACTGCAGCAATGATGTGCTCCTTGTGCTGCGTTTCCCTCCTTCATTCTGAGCTCCACTGCAATGGGACTGCAAGTGGCTGATACCAAGCTGAAGTCAGGTACTTACACTGCAGGTTTAAATAAAATGCATTCAATAAATAAAGTTGTGCCTTTTATATCTGCCTGGTGTTCTCTCCTCCTGTCCTTGTTCGCACGTGAGCTCTGCAGCACAGCACCTTTTGCTGCTGCTCCTTCACCCTGTTTGAGCTCTGCTGTACAGGGACTGCGAGAGGCGGATACCAAGTTGAATTCAGTTACTTACACTGCTTGTTAAAAAATGATGATGATGTATTATTGATTACGGGTCAGCATTAATTTCAGTCTTTTATATCTGCCTAGAGTTTGGCTTTAATTTGCAGCTTACTTGTTGAAATTCAATTAAAGGAGAACTATGGGGTTTAGTCTTTTCCCCATAGTTCTCCCTAGGGTAACGGGAGGACACAAACTAGCGTCCTCCCGTCACCCTAGGCTCAGTATACCCCGAGCTGTAGCTCGCGGTATACTGAGACGCTGCATCGGAAGGGGTTCCGGTCAATTATGCCGGGATCCGCCCAGCTGCGTGACTGACAGCTGGCTCTGCCTATCTAGAGGCAGAGCCAGCTGTACCCGCCCCCGTCCTTTCCGCCAGTCAGCGCTGGCAGATCGAAGCGGGGAGGGGGAAATCCAGCCCCTCCCCTGTCACGGCAGAGAGCCGTGACAGGATCGAGAGGTGAGCGAAAGCCGGTATGTGTTCGCTCACCTCCCGATCTACTGAGCCGACATGAGACAGTCTCATTGTCACAGGTCGGCTAGAACTATGAGGTGAGTGAAAAGCACCCGCCTCATAGTTCTCCTTTAAAACAGAAAAAAAAACACCTTTTAAAAGGAGGAGATAAATAAGCTGAACATTTCTAATATGTTTGCTTTTGCTGTGGGCCGTAAAATATTTTGACATAACAATATCCCCAGGTTAAGGGGAATAAATGGAATACGGAGAATAAACAGATTATGGCAATTCAGCACCATCTCTGCATACTGACAATGATCTGATATACAAAGGGGGGATCCACTGACCCCCATACACCCCCATCTGCCTTGTAGCTCCTTGCTTCCCTGCAGCCGGGGGGAATAGCCCACACTCCCAGGTATCGAGGAGCATGTGGCCTACTTCTCTGTGCCATTGCCAAAGCCTAGCAGCCAGTCACTAGGCTCAAGTGTGCTAGTTACTGGTCTGTGATCTTTCTCAGGCCCGTTATTTATTAATGGAATTGACTTTTGTAGCTTTAGGAGCTGTATTATGAATGGAGAGAAAAGATGACACAGAGCAGATCTGGAGGATATGGGAAAGGATGACCTACTGATAACAATGGAATGGGTTTATTGTATGTCTCCTTTGCTTACATAACACATATATTACAAAAAGGCAAGTCTGCCCTTTTCTACCGTTTAAAAACTAACATGGTAACTGAAATACCTTTTTAGCTTTAAATTCTGGCATAAGTATACATTGTCCTCATACAAGAGTCATGTGTGTTTCTCCTGAATCTTGGTGAGCTTTGTGTATTTCTTCCAGATCTGTGCAGTAATCCAGTGTGAGACTTGGAGCTTCCTGTAATAAAGGCCGATCACTTCTGCTCTCTGCTTGTGCAGGGTGACTGGTCTTGTCTCCGCCCCCTACTATAATAAAAACCGTTCACTGCTGCTCCCTCTCCTCATGCAGGATAACTGGTCTTGTCCCCACCCCCTCCTGTAATAATGACCGCTCACTGCTGCTCTCTCCTTGGGCAGGGTGACTGATCTTGTCTCCGCCTCCTCCCGTTATAAAGACCGGTCACTTCTGCTCTCTGCTTGTGCAGGGTGACTGGTCTTGTCTCCACCCCCTCCTGTAATAAAGACCGGTCACTGCTGCTCTCTCCTTGGGCAGGGTGACTGATCTTGTCTCTGCCCCCTCCTGTAGTTTTCTGCAGGCAGCCTGTAGTAAATGGAGCCTGCCAGGTCCCTCCCACAGCTCTGCTCTCTGCTCAGGCTATGTTCAGCACAGTGGTGATGTCACTGCTACATTTACAAAGCTAATATTTGAGTTTGTAAATTCATTTATATCCTCTGTGGCTATTGTGGAATATATTTAAGAGAAAGATTTTCGGCTTGTTCTCAATTGCTTGAGCAGACACATAAAAACGTCCATACTTTTGCCACTGACTGTGAAGAGACAGCTGCAATATATGGTTACTACGTGCGGTGAAGCCTGTGGGTCAGGTAACACTTCACTTTTCCTGCGGATTTTGCATCTGCGTGCCAACAATCCCAGACTGTGCCAGGCTTATGTCCAGCGACATGCTATGATTCTTGGCCCTGGGCAATGCCAAGTTCTGTAATTATCAGACCTGATCAAACAGACCAAAGTTCAGACAAGACGGATGTAGCAGCCGAGAGGTTTCTTAGTGGCGGCCAACCAGCATAACGGACAGAATATTTAAAGTATGGCCGCAAGTATTATGCTGACAATCCCTTAAAGCTGAACGTCAGGCAGATATAAAATGATTTCTATCGTTCATTGACTGTTGTACACGGCGCCATCCAGGATTGTCACCGCGAGCACCACTATTTTCACTTGGACCGGAAGCGATGTAAGGAGTACAGGGGGACCTACTGTTTTCTGGAATAGGCTATATAAATAGGGATATAAAAGAGACAAAAATAAAGCGGCTCTGTATTCATTAAAATGCAGAGTACCTGAATTTGACTTGGGAATTAACCGCTTGCAGTCCCTGTGCAACGGAGCTCAGACTGGGGAAGGGAAAAGATGCACCAGGAGCAAATCATTGCTGCAGTGAATCATTGAGCAGGAGCAAGCTCATATTAGGAGAGAGCCGAGTGACAGAGAGATAAGCTCATCAGTCTGCTGCTTCTCTTTTCACTATCCAGTCACAAGATCTGCAAGTGCTGCCGGTAGATCAACCAATGATCTATCTTTTGCATGCAAGGCAAATCTGCGGCTTCTAAAGCGAGCAAGATCATTTCTTGTATTACAAGAGGCAAAAAAAAAGACATCATCTGCCCTCTACCATTTATTAGTAAGACTTCTTCTGCAATATGCAGTTCAAATTTGCACTCCAGTTAACAGAAAGGATGTTGTAGACATGGAGAGAATACAGAAAAGGGCAACTAAATTAATAGGAGTCAGCCATGAGCAAAGATTAACTCAAATTAATTTATTCTCCCTTGAGAACAGGAGGTTAAGTGGGAACGTGATCACCTTGTATGAATACAAAATTATTCCATTTAGCAAACCTGGTACAAAGTTGCAAGGAGAACACACAAAAGGAGCACCGCTCCTCCATGGCTCAGGAAAAGAATGAGACGGGTGCTTGCCGCTGGCACGTCCTCGTTCCATTAGGAGCCCATACAAACAGAAGAAAAGCCGGCCGCACACCGGATTCCACCGGAATAGTTTGTTGAAGCTTGTACCACATCCCTGGTGGTCCGCCCAAGGTGCACCCCCTGGTATAAAGTTGATCATTTTAAAGCGTACGTTTATTGTACTTATATTTTTCCTTCCCTGGTCCTCCCCCCTCATCAACATTCTAATAATGTTGATAAATAAAACCATTCCGTAATAATTAGATACTAGGGATGCACCGATACTAGTATTGGTGCCGATACCGAGTATTTGGGCAAGTACTCGTGTTTTCCCAAATGCTCGGATACCTTTCCTGATACTGGCAGTGCCATAGGGGAACATGGAGCCGGCTTCCTGGGCAATTCCTGATTGGCCTGAAAGACGGCTCCATGCTAATTGGCTGGAAAGCCGGCTTCCCGGTCAATTTGCATCGAGCCGGCTGAACAGCTGGCTCCTTGCTGATTGGCTTGGAAGCTGGCTTTCCAGCCAATCAGCGGGAGCTGGCTTCCCTGTCAATCAGAAACTCAAGAGGCGGGTCATTACTCGCTGCCCGGCTTCCTAACTGGCCACGAAGCCGGCTCGATCCTGATTGGCTATGAAACCGATTTACCAGCCAATCACAATTGAGCTGGCAAAACAACATGGAGACGGCTTTCCGGGCAATCATATCATTACATGCCGCCCGGCAACCAGATTGCCCAGGAACCGGATCCATGCCAGCGGAAGCATCGGAATCGGTACTCTACATCGGCAAGTACCAAAAGCAAAGTATCGGTATTCGTACTCGAGACCGAAAACCGGTATTGTTGCATCCCTATTAGATACCTTATTTTATGTCATCAGTAGGTCTCTGTTCTTCTCTAGCAATGTAGATCACTGATGGTGGGAGGGGCTGGCAGGGGGGTTGTATATAGCTTCCTGAGACATCACAGCACCCTGCCTCAGTATTTCTGCTCTCAGCCTTGATTCAAGCAGTGGGCTGGCTCTTGGGAGGAGTTATGCGAATGCCAAAATGCCTTGATGGGTGGATCGTTAGTTGACGAGTTTCCCAACTGTGCACACTGGCAGGCTAACCAGGAACAAAAACAAACCGTTACACTATTCAGATTTGCATTTGGTGCAGACACACACGCCCGTCGTTTTGGATCTTTGGGGTATACTAGAAAACAGAAAGGGGTATTGCTGAGCGAGCCGTTTAATGAGATCCTCGTCTTTCCAGACAACTCGTATTAACAATAGGAAAACATTTGTAACGTTCTGCATTTCCGAGGTCTCCAGCGGCCAGACGGATACACAAAGAGGTTTAAAAACGTAAACGGGTTGATTGTAAGCCGCGAGTGTTTATTTACAGAGCAGCGAGCAGAAAAGACCCCTCGGGGCGGCGCGGCTCACGATGATCCCCCTCCAGGGACTTCTCTGCGGTTATTATGGATGCAGATTCAGACTTGATATTTATTCAGTCTTGCAAAATCCGCAGGCACCGCTCTGGGAAGCGGGGAGGCTGCTGACAGCCAGCGATTATTTATTGCTGTGAGTATATAAGCGCACGCACTCTCCAACTTACAGCGAATCCCCTTTGTGCTCCCGCATACATCTCCTGGACCGACGAACCAAATTTATAGGGGAACGATGAAACCTGACGCGCACACATGCATGGGGTCACTGCGGTCCGCCGCCGGGACACCTTACACCGGCGCCCACAACTTCCCCACAAGGTCAACGCTGCCGCCCCTCTGCGCTCTGCCGCCCCGAGGCCGGGCCTCGGTGGCCTTGTGGGAAATCCAGGCCTGGGTACTGTCAGATCAATCGGCAGCTTTTTCTTGTTTTCTTGTGACAAATGACGTAAAGCAAATGTGAACTAGTGTAGGTATTCTAGAATTGTTTTACAATGAACCACTGCCGTCAGAAATAAAAGTTTTGCGCAATTCCAGTCTGAGCTCTGTTGTGCAGGGGCTGTGCGAGTCTGATAGCAGGTAAAATGTAGGTACTTACACGGCTTGCATTTATAAAAATACATTTAGTGATGTATGAGTGAATACAGGGCTGCATTCACTTCAGTATTTAATAACTGCCTGGAGTTCAGCGTATGTTAAGTTCCTGATATCTCTCACGATACGTTTTATCCCTCAGTCCTCTCAACTGCATGCTGCTGGTAATCCTATTGGTGATAACTGAAGATCTATATAGAGGAATCCGGACCTCCTTCCTCCTGCTGGTAATCCTATTGGTGGTAATAAAGATCTATATAGAGGAATCAGGACTTCCTTCCTCCTGCTGGGGATCACCTAGTGATAACTAAAAATCCACCTCTAGTGATATATTTGTTATTTGTGACTGAATAAGAGAATGAGACTGCTCTGTTCTAAGAAGGCTCTAATGTGCTTCATACCTAAGGAAGAAAGCCAAAAGTGGCCTGAAGTCTTGCACTTTCAACCTAATTATTTGGCACGTAAACTCGCAATGCCCTGCTATCATTGATGACTTTTATACACTGAGTGGCCAGATTATTATGACCACCCCATCAGTACTTCGTTGGGCCATGAGATAACTCCACGAGATGACTTCGTTGGGCCGCCTCGTGACTCTGCGAGATGTTGAAAGGTGATGCGAGGAATCTGACACTGCACTGTTGCCCTTCTGTTGTCTTGTACCAGTCTTGCCACTCTACGTTCTGCCCTAACATTGACTAGTCGCTGACGGCCACAATTCGCACGTTCAGACCCAGATTTTCGGCTAACAGTCCGGTCTTTAAACACTTTTACAATGAGCCCCTCTTGAACATTTAACGAATTCTGCTGTTTTGCTGATACTCGCTCCATGGCTCGCGCCAACAATCATCCCGCGTTCAAAGGCTGTTAAATCGCGTTGTTTCCCCGTATCTTCAGAAACAAATCACTTCTCCTGTCGTGGTAAACAACCTGCTTCCCTATTTATAATGGTCTGGCCCTCTAGCAACTTCAGCGCCAAATTATAGCTAATTTGCCTACAAACGTCAGGTGGTCATAATAATCTGGCCACTAAGTGTAGTACAATAGTCCTGAATAGGTGTCAGAGAGGCGTTTTGGAATACCAATAATCTGTGGTGCAATAAAGCAGAATATCAAACCAATTTCTAAGGCTCAATGGCCCTGGTGTGGCTGTTGTTGTCATAGAGGATTACCCTACCTGGGGTTAGGGATGCACGATACCAATACTAGTATCGGAGCCGATACCGAGCATTAGGGCGAGTACGAGTACTCGCCCAAATGTCCGATGCCACTTGGTGACGAAAGAGCATGGAGCCGGCTACCCGGCCAATCAGGAAGTTGGGCAGCATGTAATGACTCGCTGCCTAGCTTCCTGATTGGACAGGAAGCTGGCCAATCAGGAAGCTGGACGGCGAGTCATTACCAGCCCCCCGGCTTCCTGACTGGCCAGAAACCGGGCTCCATACTTCCTCATCACCTGGTGACGAGGGGGCATTGAGACGGATTCCCTGCTAACCAGGAAGCCAGGTGGCGAATCACCTAGCTTACTTAATGAGACTTCCGGTATTGGTATTCGTATCGGCGAGTACCGAAAGCAAATATATTTAGGTTGGACTTGATGGACTAATGTCTTTATTCAACCTCAAATACTATGTAACTATGTAATATCGGTACTCGCACTCGATACCGAAGATCCGGTATCGGTGCATCCCTACCCTGGGGTACTTAGAGTGAGAATCCAGAAAAGAGAAAGATAGAATGAACAGCACCAAACCACAAATGAATACAGGAAAATTTAATGATTCATGAAAAAAAATTAAGTATCCAACACATTTCGGGGGTCTGAACACCTGAAAAGGAAGCAAATTGAATTTGTGTGGACTTTGCGTGCGCAATACAATATCTGAAATTGATCCGGCAGATTCAATAAAGTTTCCTTGGTCTCATATATGTTGCTTGGCTCTCTCTCTCTCTCTCTTTTTTTAATACGGTACAATAGTCTGTAACAGCACAGCATCAGGCATCTAGGAATAGATATGATAATACAGGTCAAGCTTCATCTCGGTCTCTCCACCACCTCCGCACTATCCTAACCAGCACGAGTCAACAGTTTAACCTTTCCATGTCTGCCGCTTCTCTGGATACATGTCTCATTGTCACTCTACAGGCTGCAGTGACAATAGGGATTAACGGCCTGGAGCTGATTACACAGGCCATCGTGGCAAATGGAGCAGGGCAAGGAAGTCTCCTCTGCCCTCTATTACCTTCTGTATCTCAGTTGGGCCTAATGTAGAGAAATTCCAATTAATTCCCCCCCAGGAGCTTTGAAGCAGCCGAGAGGTTGATGGAACAAGAATTGTGGCAACAAAACAGAAAATCGCTAGTCCCGCAGGATTTACGCCGTCATTCTTGCAGAAAACAGATCAGAGTTATCTGCCGAGTTACTTGATCCACGGCAATTAGAATGTATTAAGCAGCAATTTTCAATTATATGTAACTTAGGCTTTGTTCAAAATCGTAATGATTCAAGTGAATCTTATACAAATCTTTGTCATCCTTATCCCCCCTTTCTGAAAAGCTTTTAGAGTAATTAAAACGATAGCATTTTTTAAATAAAGAACTAACTTTGATCAGCTCCCCGCTTGCCAAGCCTTAAAGGAGAACTATGAGGTGAGTGATTTCCATTCATCCTCAGTGTTAGAGCCGACGTATGACAGTTTCATTGTCACACGTCAGCTCAATAGATCGGGAAGGTAGAGAACACATACCGTCGTTTGCGGTATACTGAGCCTAGGGTGACGGGAGGACGCTAGTTTGTGTCCTCCTGTTACCCTAAGGAGAACTATGGGGAAAAACACTTACCTCATAGTTCTCTTTCAAAGGGAACTTTACAAATATCTAACAACAAAGACACCTTCAGAAATGTTTAGTAATGACAATCTACAAAAAGATACTTATACATAATTGCCGGCTTTTTTTGCATACCTTATTTCTCTTTCCTTCTCTAGTCTTCTCACAGTGGCCATTTTAACTAAGGGCAGATTACTAGATCTCCCCTTACTTCCTGGAACTCTGGCACATGTGACTAGGACATGTGACCATACACATCATCTCAGGGAAACAAAATGCCTTTCCCTGAGATCTCATGAGATTACAGACGAGATTCCCCATCAATGCTCTACAGATGAATTCTTGCCAGGATGCAATGCTTGGGCATGATTACATCATTTGTGCCAAAGTAGGCCAGAGTGTATATTTATTATGCATCTGATTAAGATTGCCGCGCAGCTACATTGATTTGAATAGGGTGATATCCACGCGGCAATCGCACAAAAAAGGTACAAGTACCTTTTTTTTGCGATACACGACCCGCGGCTGTTTTATCCACAATCGTGTTCGAAAGCACGGGCGGAATAGCGGCAGGAAAACGCGCGATCCGCTCGGCGCGACTGGGGTGCCATTAGAAAATAATGGCACCCACAGCGCGATCGGTTCACACCTTGGCGACTCCTGACGGCACGGCAATCCGCATGGAATCGTGCACGATTGCCGTCCGGTGAGGTGTGGCCTGGGTGTGAATGGAGCCCGAGACCCTATTCACACTGAGCTATTTGTAGCGCAATTTCAGCTCAAAAATCGCTCAATGTAGCTCGTCCAATGCATTTCAATGGAGCTGCTCACATCTCAAAGCTCAATGTCGCCTGTAGCTGAAGCTTGTCGCTCGAACATGACCTATTTTTCCCAGCTGATTTTGTGTGATTTGGCCCCAATAGGCTCTGATAGACTACCAAAAGAAGCGCTACGTAGTGTGACAACATGTGCACTGTAGCTCAATGTCGCTCAGCTCAAATCAGCTCTGAAAAAGCGTTTTTTTTAATGTAGCTCAGTGTGAATGGGGTCTTAATTACTTTCACATTACTTTTCTGAAAGGGGGATTAGAATGACAAAGATTTGCCCAATTTGGGATGAAAGGTCTGCTTTGATACAGAAGGCATTTTGTAGCATTGTGTTATTGAAGTAGATTTAAACCCAATCAGTAAGACCTCATAAAAGCTTTTAACATGTTAACGTCATTTTAAAAAGTTGTTTTGAAATCTGCAGCTTTCATTGAAGTAATCCCTGGTGATCCTGCCGCCCGATATCAGGAAACGCTATTTGCAGGTACTTCCTGAAATGGGGTGACAACTGTCTCCCAATTGGCCTCCAGCATTTTCACACTGTCACATGCCTCCACGGTGGAGCCCAGCATACCCTGTTAGTTGCCGGATCTCCATGTGAAAATAAAAGGGTATAAAGTATAAAAACGAATGCAGCCACCACATCTATGATTAGTAAGCTGTCTCCCAAATGGCCTCCAGCATTTTCGCACTGTCACATGCCTCCCTGGTGGAGCCCAAGATACCCTTGAACAGGAAGTGTGTTACTTGCCGGATCTCCAGGTAAAAATAAAAAGGGAAAAAAACATGAAAACTAATGCAGTCACCACATTTAAGGACTTGTAAGCTGTAAGCAAGGCAGGGGGGTGTTGGGTGGGGGCTCTGTTACTGGCCCCTGGAAGCGATCTGGTGGGTGAAAATTACTTACAAGCATCAGTGTTGTTAAGCTAGAATGTGTTTAATTAGACCAAGTGTGCGGTGCTTCTTGTTCATTAACTGTTTGCAAACAATAGAAATAAATGGTTCTTTATACTAACAGCGGTGTTTGAAAGAGTTCCCAATACCCAGAATCCGTCTCAGAAGCGGAAGTGTACAGTTTTGCCTGCCGATTGTGCTTTCTATGGTGTCCTAAACACATTTCTAAATGCCTTTATGCCACTCTTTGAGCACATAGAAAACACTTGATGAATGGCTAAAAAAGGGTTTTGGGGGTCTTACAAGCCAATGTGGAAGTGGCCTAATCTAGACACTTAAAGGAGAACTATGGGGTCAGTGTTTTTCCCCATAGTTCTCCTAAGGGTCACGGGAGGACACAAACTAGCGTCCTCCCGTGACCCAAAGCTCAGTATACTCCGAGCTACAGCTCGCGGTATACTGAGACCGCCGTAGCTGGGACGGATCCCGGCATTACTGTCGAGATCCACCCAGCTACGTGATTGACAGCTGGCTCTGCCTATTTAGAGGCGGAGCCAGCTGTACCAGCCCCCTCCCCGGTCCGTTCCGCCAGTCAGCGCTGGAGGATCGGAGCGGGGGAATACCTGCAGTTAGCCGTGAGTGACATTCATGGCTCTCTGCAGGGACATGATCATGAAGTGAGCGAGCGACGTTATGTGTTCGCTCATTTCCCGATCTATTGAGCTATTGAGTTTCATTGTCACAGGTCGGCTAGAACTATGAGGCTGAGTGAAAATCACTCACCTCATAGTTCTCCTTTAAGCTTCTTACCTTATCGATATGAGGATGCCAGTATTCATCATGTGCAGTTTTGGCCTCTGAGTTGTTCATTCTGGAGAAGAAGGTGGGTTTGGTCAGGTGCAGAGAGTGGGCATCGAGATCGAACGTCCTCGCTATTTCCTGCTGAATTCTTAGCCTCACGTCACTGTGGCAAAAAACGAATATATGATCATTCTGATCTATTTACACTTATGCCTTTTAACAAGTGTGGTTTTTAATGCACATTAATGCATGTGTCATTGTTTTTAAAGCCCAACTGCCTCTTCTCCCCTTCCCTCTGGCTGTCTAAGGTCCACTGATGTCATCATGTCCTATTCAGTTCCACTGACCTGCATTAGATGCAAGGACGCCAAGGAACAGTCCAATATCAGGAGCAGAGGGGGAGAGAGGTAAGCGCTGACCTCCCGCGGGAGTCAGGATCAGGTGAGTAAAACAGCTTTATTTGGGTCCCCTGGACAAAATGAGCACTTAACCGTTGCAGTGCGGGGGTGTGCCCCACTGCAAGGGTAAGTGTTTTCTTTGCCCAAGGTTCTTCTTTAGGTTTAAATTGGCTAAGAACATTTCAAATGCTTAAAATCAAAAGGTGTGCAAAGTCTTACAGTCGGTTTTCTTTAGAAACCAGCCACAAGCCTGAGTACAAAAGCCTGTCCCATGCCAGCATACTGCAGAGAAGAACCCTTGATCTCTGTGGGGAAGCAGTGGTCTCCCTGCGGAGATCCTGACATGCCTCCTGCTCAGTTAGAGCCAGAGATCTGTAATCAGACATTCACTGGTCTCTCTCCCCGCTTCCCACCAACATGCGATGCCGTCCAGGGTCCGCAGGTGGTGAAGCGGAGCACGAGAAGCAAGGCAGGAGGGTGTCAGTCGGGGGGGCTCCGTTTACCGGGCCCCTGGAAGCAATCTGGCAGGTGAAAAATGATCAGTCGGCTTTACACAGGTAAACAGACTCCCGGTGGTGATAGAGTCTGTTTACAGAGGCTCATATGCCTTACGGCGCTGGCAGTGAAAGGGTTAAAAAGGCATTTAAAAAAACCATGGCTGATGTTTTGCACACTGCTCTATCAGCGCAACAACCTTTCACCCTTTCAATAAATTCAAGACACAGCTTCCTTTAATGAGCATCAGGCACAACAGTCTACTTTCTCTTCTTTCAGACTGATCGGGCCAATTACAGCTGATTGTGTTCCACTTGGTGTGGATGATCACACAATATCTTAGTAGATAATCAACTTTAATTAAACAGGAACTGAGCTTATAAGTGGTTTAGTCACTTGCAGAGTAATTACACAGCGATAGCCTCTCTGCTGCCAGGGAAATGGTACGGGAGCCTGTGGGAGTAGGTCAATATACAACTTCTGCATTTATTAATCCTGTCTGCGGAAAGGCGAGGAGCAGGGGCTTAACTACAGATCATGGGACCCCTTAGCAAAACTTCTATATGCCCCCCCC
>NW_017307262.1:334083-349587 GCF_000935625.1 Nanorana parkeri | reverse complement strand
CTCCTTAATATTAATGTAATGTACAGTGGTATCTCGGTTCACGAACGCTACTGTTCGTGAACAATTCGGTTCGCGATCAGGAAGTTTGGCATAATTTTGCTTACGTTCGCGAACTCCGCATCGGGTGACCAACACGATCACAGCCATTTTCCCCGCTCTGACACATGGTCATGGCTCCCTCTAGTAGAGATTGCGGTCTGATCACAGTTTGATTTGGTTCGCGACCAGAATGGCGGAACGAATTAAGTTCGTGAACTGAGGTACAACTGTATGTCTAAATCAAGAACAGGTAGCAGAAGATCACTTTACCATTCATTTCTGTCCTCAATAGCTCACCAGTCTTTTTCAGCATTTCAGATCAGAGAGTGTAAATCCCATCCCTTGCACCACCACAGCAAGCAAAAAAGGAGGTGGTGAAGTAGTCAGTAAAAAAAACAAAAACTAAAAACAAAACTAGGGAATGCACCGATACCGGTTTTTCGGTATGGAGTACGAGTATCGATATTTATATTTCGGTACTCGCCATTACCAAGTACCGATACCTGTACTTCTGGTAGCACGGAGCCAGCTTCCTGGGCATTCAGAAAGCTGTGCAGCGTGTTATTACACGCTGCCCGGCTTCGGAAAGCCGGCTTTATGCCGATTGGTTGGGAAGCCGGCGTCCTAGCCAATCAGCATCAGGCCAGCTGTTTGGCACTTCCAGGTTCTGCGATCCACAGGTATAGAGCTCTAGATGCCTGCACAGTCTGGCCCTTACGATCTGCAAAAATAGTGCTTGCAGCATTTTTGCAGATCGCACTGGACCGGAACACAGGCACTAATGTGGTGCAGGCGATCGCACTGTGGGTGAATGGTGTGGCTGCGGTGCCATTGACTTAAATGCACCGCCATGCCCCCTCCCACCCTGAATGCAGGTGTTTTTTTCGTTGGTAGATCTCATTGAGTTCGTCATTTGAAAAGTAGATCTCCAGACGAAAAATTGTGGGCGCCCCCTGATGTAAAGCATGGAAGTCACGCATAAATAAAAAGATAGAAATAAACATGTTACCGATATAGCTGGAAATCCTCTTCAGTTATTATCTCCTTTATTTTTTCTCCATAGTAACTGTAAAAAAAAAAAATTGATATGTTATTTTTATTCAGATATACATAGATAATGAGATAATAAAAGTAAGGAAACCAAAACCTACAAATTAAATGATTAAATAAATGTTTCCACAACCTAAAAAAGATTATTGCAACCTGAAAAATTTGGCCCCTAAAAATCTACTCTATCTAAAATTATGGGCATGCTAGAAGGGATGGTCATAGACTATGGGCATGCTAGAAGGGATGGTCATAGACTATGGGCATGCTAGAAGGGATAGTCATAGACTATGGGCATGCTAGAAGGGATGGTCATAGACTATGGGCATGCTAGAAGGGATGGTCATAGACTATGGGCATGCTAGAGGGGATGGTCGTAGCCTACAGGCATGCTACAAGGGATGGTCATAGACTATGGGCATGCTACAAGGGATGGTCATAGACTAGGGGCATGCTACAAGGGATGGTCATAGACTATGGGCATGCTAGAGGGGATGGTCGTAGACTACAGGCATGCTACAAGGGATGGTCATAGACTACGGGCATGCTACAAGGGACGGTCATAGACTATGGGCATGCTAGAGGGGATGGTCGTAGACTACAGGCATGCTACAAGGGATGGTCATAGACTACGCTACAAGGGATGGTCATAGACTACGGGCATGCTACAAGGGATGGTCATAGACAACGGGCATGCTACAAGGGATGGTCATAGACTACAGGCATGCTACATGGGATGGTCATAGACTACAGGCATGCTACAAGGGATGGTCATAGACTATGGGCATGCAACAGGAAATGCCCAGGGACTGCAAACAAGCTACAGGAGATGGTCAGAGACTGCAGACATTCTGTAGGAGTTGTTGGAGACTGTGGATATGGTTCAGAAGACAGTCATAGAATGGAGACACATTATATGCACTTATATCAGTTTTAATAGTGCAAAGGAAAGGCCAAAAAAAACAGTTGATCCTGCCAGAAATCCAGTGAGCTCTTAATTTCCTGTGCTCTCTGCCTCTGCTGCACTGAAACCACAGGCAGCCCACATTCTATAGACGAGAAGAGAAGGTGGTGTTCTGTAGCCTTAACACACTTCCTGTTCTAGGGTGACAACACTGCTCCTCCATAGATACAGTACAGTGACAGAACATTGTTACTGTAGGTGATTGTGTTACCGGAAGGATCACCAGGTGAAAAATAAAGGAAAAAGCCTCAAAAAAGAAAACTAAAACTAACGCAGCCACCGCACCTAAGGACTGCTAAGCTGGAATATATCATATTTTTGTTCCTGGGTTTTGACACACTTTTAAGAATAAAATAGCTAAACAATGAAGCTCGGACATTACTATTCCGATACCCGGCCAGGATTTACCTCTGACAGTGAGAAGGACACACTGGGCAGATGTTTTGTTATCTGGAATCCCTAATGAGAAAATGACTGATCTTGTGGGCTTTCCGAACCGGTTTCTGGACTCGTAGAGCAATTTATCTTCTCTGCCCAAGCAAAATTCATTCATACAAAGTATTATAAAAGGCATAATTGGTAATAAATCAATCGGCTGCATTACTAACACAGTGTAACACAAAGTTATTGCTCTGAAACAGTGGCAGAGGAAGTGTGCCGAGGAGCAGAGGTCTGGTGTTAGTGGAGCTGCGCTTAATGATCTGTAGTAAACAGGACTAGAAATGGAGGGGGGGGGTGTAACAAAAGAGTCCAGATAGCAGCTCATTGTGCATGTAGAATCTGGCTGCCAACAGATATTTCTAATGAAAGGTTGTTGTACACACGTACATGTTAGAGCAGGAGAGAGTGATTCAAACCAGTAAGGGAAAAGTGAAAAGAGAGAAAAAAAAAGAGAAAACTAAATGGGAAAGTGAAAGGACCAAAAAAAGGAAAAAAAGTTAAAAAAAAGAAGTGAAAAGTGAAAGTAAAAAAGGTCAAAAGAAGAGAAAAGCAAAAAGAGAAAAGGGAAATGAAAAAAAAAGCAAAAAGGAGAACGAGAAAGAGGAAAACAGCGAGAGAAAAAAAAAAAGAAGAAAGGAGAAAAATGAAAGAGAACAAAATGAAAGGAGAAGTAAAAGGAGAAAAAGTGAAAGCAGAGAAAAGTAAAAAGAAAGAAAACTGAAAAGAGAAAAGTGAAGAGTAAAAAAAAAAAAAAAAAGGAAAAAAGTGAAATCGAAGAAAAGTGAAAAGAGGGAAAAAAAGAGAAATGTAAAAGAGAAAAACGAAAAAGGAGAAAAAAGCGAAAGGGAGAAAAAAAACAAAGCAGAAAAGCGAAAGCAGAGAAGCGAAAGGAGAGAAGCGAAAGGAGAGAAGCGAAAGGAGAGAAGCGAAAGGAGAGAAGCGAAAGGAGAGAAGCGAAAGGAGAAAAGCGAAAGGAGAAAAGCGAAAGGAGAAAAGCGAAAAGTGAAAAGCGAAAGGAGAGAAGTGAAAGGTGAAAAGCGAAAGGAGAAAAGTGAAAGGAGAAAAGTGAAAAGCGAAAGGAGAGAAGTGAAAGGTGGAAAGCGAAAGTAGAGAAGTGAAATGAGAGAAGTGAAAGGTGAAAAGCAAAAGGTGAAAAAAGCAAAATGAGAAAAAAAGCGAAAGAGGAAAAAAGTGAAAGGAGAGAAAAGCGAAAGGGATTAAAGTGAAAAGATTAAAAAAAACTACAAAGGAGGGAAAAGTCAAAAGGCAAAGGAGAGATTGAAAAGGGGAAAGTAAATGATGAGAGACAAAAGTACTAAGTGAAAGAAGAAAGTAAAAGGAGAGAGACAGAAAATGAAAGATAAAAAGTGGAAATCTGAAAGGAAACAAATGAAGGGAAAAGTAATAGGAAAGAAACAGAATTGTAAAGTAAATGGGGGGTACGAGTACACAGTAGGGTGACACAAGGCTGGGTCTGGGCAGCAGGATAGAATTGTGAAAGATTAGAAAACAACAAGTTTTCCTCACCGATACATATTGACAAAATTCCTCCCCATTGACAGAGCTCCGGAGTGCAGGTCCAGGATTGATGCCTGGAAAACGACAGAAAGGAAATGGTAGAAGAATTCGTAACAACAATGCTCCATGATGCCTGGAAGCCAGAGAGGATTCTGGGTAATGGCAATGCCTGACTTAAACTTCTGGCAGGTATGAACACCACCTTACCGACCTTACCTAAATTCTGTCGGCAGAACATTAAAGGGGAACTATGAGGTGAGTGAAAATCACTCACCTCATAGTTCTAGCCGACCTGTGACAATGAGACTGTCACAGGTCGGCTCAATAGATCGGGAAGTGAGCGAACACATACCATCTCGATCCCGTCCCTGCAGAGAGCAGTGACTGTCACTCACGGGTCCCTGCATGGATTCCCCCCTTCCCGATCCTCTAGCGCTGACTGGCGGAACGGACGGGGGAGGGGCGGGTACAGCTGGCTCTGCCTCTAGATAGGCAGAGCCAGCTGTCACTCACACAGCTGGGTGGATCCAGACAGTAATGTCGGGATCCGTCCCGGCTGTGACGGTCTCAGTATACCGCGAGCTGTAGCTCCCTATATACTGAGCTTTGGGTGACGGGAGGACGCTAGTTTGTGTCCTTCCGTTACCCTTAGGAGAACTATGGGGAAAAGCCCTGTCCCCATAGTTCTCCTTTAATTCAAACAACACTCTTCCCATAAGATTATATGTGCATTTAACAAATTGCATGTATGTTATTAAACTTGTACCTGTACCACACCAAGCTGTGTCTTCATGGAGCTGGCATTGTACACGCGGGCACAGTCATGGTGGAACGGAAAATGGCCTTCACCAAACTGATACCACATGGATGGAAGCTCACAATTGTCCTAAACGTCTTTTTATTCAGTAGCATTATTAGGACTCTTCGCTGGAAACTCTTGAACTCAATCATTTGGAGGGGGCGCCACGTGCTTTCGGCCATATTTATAGGTAGGTGCGATGGTCAGGTGTCTACAAAATTTTGGCCACACGGTGTAATTTTCACAAATATTGAATTATGACATTTCTTGTAACCATCAAAAGTGGAGTTTTCACAGTTTCCTGCCGAGCTCATTATTTTTCCGTGACATTGGCGTCGGCCCTCATAACCGGTTTCATTTAAACCCCCAAATCTGCCATTTCCATGACAAGCTCTTCCCGAAAACAAAACAGCAGCTCGCTGAACGCGCCCCCGCAATCCTTCTCCGATAGGGAAAGCCATCGGAGATATTTCGCTGACCCCTGGCGTAGTCATCTCCAATTAAACTAAAATATTGTTTTGCAGTCCAGGTCCTTAATTGAAACAAAACAGCAAATCGCGGCCCCGCCGTGGCAATGTTTGCACGGGTGGAAAACGCCGGCGGAGGAGGACTGGCAGGGAGAAGCGGCGTGCTCGATGGTAATATCCCAAATGGAAAAAGGTCTGGATTTTGCTTGGGCTCGGCACGGCAACATTTCCATTTACTAATCAGAGGGACGGAGCTGGAAAATTAAAGTACGAGATTTCGCATCCTGCTCTAATCCTTTTCAGTACGGTAGGGAGCCGACGGTTCTCCTAAATCTCAGCTGGAGGAAGGGGGTGGGAGAGGGTTAGAGAGCACAGAACTGACCATGGTTTTAATTGGGTGATAATAAAGATACCAGAATTGAGGTTCATGATAACATTGTTCCCGTGCAAATTGGTTTTTAAAGGGAAACAGTCACATGTCTCAGAAGTCTATGATAGAAGGAACCGCTCTTCAACCATACACTGAAAGTGACATTATAGGTCACATCACCCCATGGACACGTGGAACTAGAAAAGGACGACACCATCTTTCTTCAGGCATCATCCGTGGTCACCATCTACTTCCTGGTTTGCCGGCTTAGAGATGATACAATTGCGTAAATCCCAGGGCCTGTGCAGTTCCTGGCTGTGTTCACAAATGTTTTATACAGATCAGCTCCCTGCCGCAGCCTATCGCCTTGCGACTTGCTACAAAGTTGAAATAATAAAGTCTGATCACTGAGGGATGGAAGACTGAGGAAATGCTTCTTCCTGCCTGCAGCAGACTCATCACTGGGGGAAGAGTGAGGCAATGTTTCCTCCTGGCTGCAGCAGACTGATCATTGGGGGAGGGGAGACCTAGGAAATGCTTCCTCCTGCCTGCAGCAGACTGATCACTGGGGGGAGGGGAGACCGAGGAGATGCTTCCTCTTCTCTAAAGCAGACTGATCACTGAGGGAGGGGCAGCTGAGGAAATGCTTCCTCCTGCCTGCAGCAGACTGATCACTGGGGAGGGGGAACTGGGGAAATGCTTCCTCCTGCCTGCAGCGGACTGATGACATCATCTCGTCCTAGGAGCTTGTACCATAAATAATAGGATTGTATATTGTTACAGGTCGGGAATGTGTTCATGAAAACTTGTAAAATAACTGAAAGATCCAGCTGCGGGTGTTATGAGCCCCCTGTGATCGGCGATGCCGTTTATGGTACAAAGAAGAGTCATAGGCTAGTTATCGGGCTTTTCATATTCAATTTAAACTATTACTTTACGTCTAATAGCCCAGAAAGAGCTCAGCATGAAACTCTGTCAGTTCAGTTTGACGTCGGTGGAATTGCGCACTTCATCCTCAGCTCTCCCCTCTTATATCCCATAACCAGCCACTGTGACGTCCAATAAAACGTCTCCTGCGCCTCAATCGCTCCTTTATTCCCGGGCACAAGAGGCCGAGAACCATTATCCTCTGTAATAGGCAAATTCCTCAGCTCTCAGCTCTCCCGGCAAGAAAATGTTTTTCCACCAGCGAATTAATGTCATTTCAATGTCAGCCCTGCTTGTTCGACTGTCGGCTGCCTGCGCGCTGTTCAAGTGAGGGGGGGGGGGAGCTGCGCAAATGTCTGGGTGACAGCTGCCTGGATAATGCACATGGAAGGGTACCGCGTGGGACACTCAGGTAATGGGAATGATGACAGCTACGGAGTCCTAAAGAGACGTCACAGCTTTCCACGTGGCAGCAAAGGAAGGATATTAGAGAGAATCGGGGGCGCTGACCTCCACTGAGACCAATTATAGGATCATATTGTACCGGATGATCAAATGAAGGGTAAAGATATGTGGTAGGGATGCACCGATACCGATTTTTTGGTACTCGCCCCATACTGAGTACCGATGCATTGTGCCCTAATTATCAGGAAGATGGGAGGTGGATCATGACCCATTGCTCGGCTTCCTGATTGTGAAGCCGGTATTCCAGCGAAAGAACGCCGGCTTCAGAGGCTGCCTGGCTTCCTGACCGATCAGCATGGAGCCGGCTTTCAATCAGAAAGCCGGGCGCCGCGTCATTACACAGCGCCTGGCTTCCTGAATGGGACTTCCAGTATCGGTATTCACAATCATTGTTACTGATCTCTGTTCTCTGTGTCACACCACTGACCTGGCGGAGTTAAGGGCGGGGCACGGTAGGGGTCAGGTGGGGCAACTGGTGGCGAGTAACTCTTAAGGCCTGGCTAGTAGCTCAGGACTTGAAATTTTGAGCCCTGTATATATGTATATACATACATACATACATACATACATACATACACACTTTGGCTGGGGGTTAGGCTTTAAAGCCACTTCCTTAATAAGCACAGCGAGGAGAAACCTCAAAGTACTGACTTGAACGCGCCATCAATCTGCGATACCGCTAACGAGAGGCAGAGGACAAGATTGGCGAAAATGAATTCTGGGACCTCTCTCTCTCTCTCTCTCTCTCTTTGCCACACACATCTGAAAAGGATAAAAAAAACCTGAGGACGGATTAACGGCTTCTTGACTAGAGGGGCTCGGGGAACACAAAATAATCATCGGATTCTTCTGATACTCAACACTCACCCCTCCGTCAGAGCCTCCGAGAGCGAAGCCGGCTTCAGCGATCCTGTAGGAATAGCAGAGGGACGGTAATCAGATCTCAGGAGGTGAAATGAGAAACAGACAGTGGCTGTGGCAGAAACGTATAGAGTGGGGATTCAGCAGCCAGCGTGCCAGTCGGTTTGTGTATATAAGTCGAGTCCAGGATCAATAAGAGCTCTGAGGTTTAGCAGGAGCTACAAGACACCCGGGCTGGGTGGCGAGAGTCTGTGTGGAGCAGAATGGAGAATTGTCAGGTTTTGGGCTGGATGGAGTTAGTTTGGCTCCTGCAGCTCTCACAACAACTTTCTAAAATACACACAAAATCTAAAGTGGCTGAAAAGATCCACTGTGAGAGTCAGAGAGTCATTTTGTACTAATTCAATAAGGAAAGTATCTCACATGACCATTAAAGTTCATGTCAACTCAATCTTATATAAGCTTTAACATGGAAATGTCTTTTTAAATCTGCAGCTTCTATTTAGGGCCCATTCACACCTAAGCGTTGTGCCAATTGCGTACACACAGCCCCCTAGCATGTGGTACTGCGTGCAAGGTGCGTCGCATTGACAGTCATTTCAATGGCACCCCAACGCACCTCCTGCCGGGTGTTGGATTGCAACACGCAGTACCGGAATACCATGCTGCGCCGGCACGTAGAGCTCTGTGCTGCGTGCACGGCGGTATCGGGCAGCTCCCGGGAAGGACAGGAGCTGTGTGTGATTAGTACGCAGCCCCTGTCCTTCTCTATGGGACTGCGTGGCCGTACGCTGCCCCATGCTCACCCGCCCTGCACGTCTGTATGGGTGCGGGTGTCCGTATTCGTACGCTGACAGGATGGACCCTGTCTGTGTCTGAGCCGGGACACCCGCACCTGTACGGACCTGCACTTGGGGTGAGCGTAGGGCGGCGTACGGCCACGTACTCCCATAGAGAAGGACAGGGGCTGCGAACTAATCACACGCAGCACCTGTCCTTCCCGGGAGCTGCCCGATACAGCCATGCATGGAGCACGGAGCTGTACGTGCCGGCTTTTTCTCGTGTGAATGAGGCCTAAATGGATACAGAGATACATTGAATGTCTTTTATATCTGGCTGGAGTTCAGCTCAGAGCTGACTTCTTCAAGGAAAAAGCTTGCTGTGCTTCGAAATGTTCAGCGATTCCCTTTGCAGACATTACTGCTGGTACCACACTGCCCCCTGCCTGAGCTCTGCGGCTCCCCGATCTTTTATACAAATATGTTAGTTTAGGTATCTTACAGTTTAGACAAGAAGCCTCCCTGACGTGTCACGCTTTCAGAGCGGATTAAACAGAGAGCGCGGTCACGGATGGCGAGGTTTACATGCCATGCGAATCCTTCAACTGTATTCGCTTTGAATTGTTATTTATTGCACAAGCCGCACTCCGCTCCATCCTTCTATTAATGTATCCGGAATGGATTTATTGGGCCCAGTGAGCGCACAGAATCACTCCACGGAGGCACGGCTCCGTGCATCCAACCAGAGAGGATTATGGGGAAGTCATGCATCCCACAGGGTCCCAACGTAATTGTTAGGGCCGGCACCGCAGATGCGTTGGGGCTGCTCTGGTTGCTTTTTACGGCACAATCCCAACACACAGACGAAGCAATTTACTGTGTTTTAAATCAACTCTGTGTTGCGGTGGCGTGCGCTCAACAAAAAGCACTCCGTGCAAGTACAACCGCAGTGCATCGCGATGTGCCGATAGAACCTGATCAAATGTCACTCATGACATTTCAATAAAGTTCTAACAAAAAAAAAAGTGCAATGAGTCGTAATTGGTGCGTCAGTGGGCTATTCACACCATCCAGAGCATTCATCGCATAGTCCCGTCGGATGAATGTATTGGATCGCATAAACAAAGCCTCCCTGCGTCGTGGTGGTGCCATTCATTTCAATGGCATCACGGAGGTCAGGGTATGGGTAGAGGAGCTGGACCAACACAGACAGTAATTAGATACTCCCAGAAGAGGAGAGGGCTATGATATACAAGGAGGGAGGGGGACAGGCTGGGGAACTGACTCTTCCTGGAGTAGTCAATTTTCTTAGCAAGTTCAAAGGCAACAAGTGAACAACAAATCCTTGCAAGCGTTTTTTTACCTGCAATTTGTAAAAGTTGCGACAGGGTCTCTATAACTCTCTGTATGGCTTTTAATATACTCTATATGATAGAGAGTCCCCCGCTTCTTACATTCACCTCTATGGTAAACTCCAGCAGTGACGCACACATTGCACGGCTCTGCAGAAGGTGCTAGAAAATCATAAATAATGTATAACGCTTGTTTGTGGTCGTTTTACTGCGTGCGCTGGGAAGTCATTCCCCCGGTGTGTTAACGCTTTCACTGCCAGAGCACACGTACATTTTCATTTTGCGCACACGTACTAAAGTGCATCTTCTGTACATGAAAACGCACCTTAACCCTTTCGCTGCCACCGACATATGTCCTAAGCCGCTGGCAGTGGGCCCCTTTAAACTGACTGCCGCCGGAACTCTGTTTACACGTGTAAAGTCGACTGTCGGCTTTAAACTGGAAGCGATTCTGGCGGCTGAGCTGCCGCACAGATTCCTTCTAGGGTCCGGTGTAGTGCGCGATCGCTTCAATCTCCTCCCCGTTGATTGGGACCGGAAGCGATGCCGATTGCATCACTTCCGGTCCCTCAGCTGTCATTGCTCAGTTGCAGAAGCTGGGCAAAGAGCTATTGGAGAACATTCTGCGCTCCAATAGCTTCTTTGGAGTCGAACAGGAACACTAGGGGTCTATTAGGCCTGCACTATCACCTTAAAAGAGAACTATGAGGTGAGTGAAAATCACTCATCCTCATAGTACGAGCCGACGTGTGACAATGAAACTGTCGCATGTCGGCTCAATAGATCGGGAAGTGAGCGAACGCATAGCGTCGCTTGCTCACTCCCCCTATCCTACGCAGGGATTCCCCACCTCCCCGCTCCAATCCCCTAGCGCTGACTGGAGGAACGCACAGGGTAGGGGGAGGGCACAGCTGGCTCTGCCTCTAGATAGGCAGCGCCAGCTGTCATTCAGGCAGCTGGGTGGATCTCGACAGCATTGTCGGAATCCGTCCCGGCTGCAGCGGTCTCGGTATATATCGCGAGCTGTAGCCCGCTATATACTGAGCTTTGGATCACGGGAGGATGCTAGTATATGTCCGTGACCCTAAAGGGAACTATGGGGAAAAACACTGACCCCATAGTTCTATTTTAAAGAGTATCTGTCACCACTAATATGCTTATGTAATAAATGATTTAAAAAAGAGAAAAAAAAAAATGTAAAGACCCCCCCCCCCCTCAAGGAGCACGAGTGTGGTAACGTAAACACGCCTTGAATGCGCCTACGTACGAAAACTACGAACGTGCTACACACGTTGGGTATCGCCACATGCACCAGAGTGAGAGCAATAATTCTGGGGCCAAAATGCATGGATAGCTCTAAACTGATGACCTGTAGAGGCTTTTTAACACATCGCCTATGGACAATTTGGGGTTACACAGTTGCATAATTAGTCAGGTTGAAAAAAAAGTCCATCGAGTGGTACCGTATTTTGTCGCCGTTTCACGAACGCACACAATTTTTAACCTGGACATGTTGTGTGTCAAAAAATGCAGAAAAGGTCTTGGCAGTGAAAGGGTTAAACCTCAAAACATTACATCTTTTCGGTTAAAAAAAAAAAACTGTCATACGCAGCACTTTAAACACCTTTATCGCTCATTACTGTGTGTTTCATTGCATGTGTGATGTGTGTGTGTTTTTTTTTTTAATGAGTGTGTGTTTCATTACGTGTGCGATGTGTGTGTGTGATGTGTGTGGTTTTTTTTTAATGAGTGTGTGTGTGTGTTTCATTGCATGTGTGATGTGTGTGTGTGTTTTTTTTTTTTAATGAGTGCGTGTTTGATACGTGTTCGATGTGTGTGTGTGTGATGTGAGTGGGTTTTTTTTTAATGAGTGTGTGTGTGTGTTTCATTAAGTGTGCGATGTGTGTGTGTGTTTTGTTTTTTTAATGAGTGTGTGTGTGTTTCATTATGTGTGTGTTTTATTGAGTGTATAAATCTTTGAATATGTGTGTTTCCCTATTCTGCCAGTGATGCTAAACGTTTTTTTACACCCCAGCACCCAAACTGCAACGCAATACCAAAAACTTATTTTCAGTGTTGACACTTTAAGATAAATACATTGATTTTGCGTCGCAGTTTGGCCACTCGTGTTCAAAAAACGTTAGCAATCACTGGTATAGGAGGACCGAACCTCTCATTCCTGAATGTCTGATGCAAGTTTTTTAATAGGAATTTCGTAAAGAAATCTAGATGATTGTTCAGATACACCGTGTGATTGTGACAGGTCCCCTTCAACAAAGGGAGCCTCATTACCCCAACAGCGAAGTTGGAAAACAGAAAAGGCAGCGGCGGCGGCGACGACTTGTGACAAGAGCCATTTCATCACTTTACAAGGAAATCTTACCTAAGCAATCTCTTGGCTTCCCGCTGGGATATAACATTGTCTGTCACGGCTCTGCCGCACTTCAGAGGGGTGCACCCTGCAAAAACGAAAGGAACAAAAAAAAAAAAACTTAATTCTATTTCGAAGCCTTTCAGATAAGCAATTATTTAATCAAGTACAGCGAGGGCCGCGGCGAGGGCGCGCCGACTCTCCTTGGATGGGATTATTTAAAAATAACCTTTCATTTCATTAAATGAAACCTGGAGAGGGCTGACCTGCTTTATCTGTAATTACGGAGCCCTCTGGGGCCGAGGAGGGGACTGGCGCAGAGGACCCCACTTATCTCTTTGTGTACTTCCGACGATTTTTACTTTCCTGGCGGCCGTTCAAAGAATACAGATTTAGACAGCAAGCGTGGGTGTGTTTAAGATGGGGGGGGCTAAAATAATCATCCAAATCTGGAAAGTTTTAAATTAAGAAAACAATTAAACTTATTTGTGTTTTCATAGCAAAGACTTGGAAACCTTCATAATGATTTAAAGGGCCACTGATCACCTTTCATGGATTTGTCTGCATCATATGATAAAAACACTCAATCAATGACCCTCCCTCTAGTCCTGGCATTAACCTAGCAGCCCTAACATTGACCCTCACGGTGACCTTAGAACTAATCCCCTCGGGCTATATACTCAAATTCTAACCGCGGGTGGCCCTGCCAGCAAACCTGGGTGGCCCTGCCCGGCCTGATTCAAGTCAAAGGAAGACTGGTGGAAAATTGTCGGCTGAACATTGACTGCAGCCAATCAGCTGCTGTCAGTTTTTGGGTTTCCTGACAGCTGTCAGAATACAATCGTTGGCATGAGAGATTGCTCCATACACACTTTTTAGTGTGGGCTGAAAGAGGAAAAAAAACTACATGTGTTTTAGTGCTTTACACTGACCCTCCCTGTAACCCTTAAATTAACCCCCTCCTATACTCCTTACAATAACCCTCCCCGTAATCCTTACACTAACCCCCCTGTATCCCTAACACTAACTCTTCCTGTATCCCTACCACTAACTCTACCTGTAACTCTAACACTAATCCTTCCCTGTAACCCTAACTAACCCTCCCTGCATTCCTAACACTAACCCTCCCTGTAACCCTAACTAACCCTCCCTGTAACCCTAACTAACCCTCCCTGCATTCCTAACACTAACCCTCCCTGTAACCCTAACTAACCCTCCTTGTATTCCTAACACTATCCCTCCCTGTAACCCCAATACTAACCCTCCCTGTAACCCCAACACTAACCCTCCCTGTAACCCCAACACTAACCCTCCCTGTATCCCCAATACTATCCCTCCCTGTAACCCCAATACTAACCCTCCCTGTAACCCCAATACTAACCCTTCCTGTATTCCTAACACTATCCCTCCCTGTAAACCTAACACTAACCCTCCCAGCATCCCTAACACTAATCCTCCCTTTAACCCTAACACTAACCCTCCCATTAACCCCAACACTCCCTGTAACCCCAAAACCAACCATCCCTCTTAATCTAACACTAACCTTCATGTAACCCTAACACCACTGTAAGCCTGATTTCTGACGTGCAGGATTTGGGGAAGGTTATACAGATTGCAGATAACTGCACTGCCAAAACAATACATTAGAAAATACATAACTGGACTAATAATTCTCCTAGGGTTCGCCTTTAACTGTGCCTCTGTTGGGCATCTGCCAGCGTTGGCGTGGGTGCCAGTCTCTGCAAACGTGCGGAAGGCGAGAGGTTAATAGCCACCTAGAAACTGCAAATTCCCATTAAATCAAAACAGCTGTAATTAATTTCCAGCCAACGCGAGATGTTTCGGGCTCCTGCCAACAATGTTCCGACATCGCAGAGGTCCCCGCGGGCGGCAGCAGCAGATAATGCAGAAAATTATTCTCACTTTTCCCTGTGTCATGTTCCCGGCCCCCCTCGCAGGCATTATAATTGACCCAGCGGGGGGCCGGGGCTTCCCTCCCGGAAGGCTCTGGAACACAAGGACCGGAGGGCACTTGCCCTTTCCCATCATAGGCTCAGTGAAATGAACAGAAGATGAAAGAGGATTGCTGCTCTGACCTTCCAAGAGCCGGCAGTCTGAGCCAGAACCTCGTCATCCTTGCATTTCTATACAAATCTATGGGAATGCAAAACCTGCTCGAAGGAGGTCAACTGCAAGACAGAAGGAGGTCAACTGCAAGTCAGAAGGAGGCCAACTGCAAGTCAGAAGGAGGTCAACTGCAAGTCAAAGCAACCAATCAATAAATTCTGAATGATCTCAGAAGCGTCTCAGGCTGATGTCATTCTGATGCCATCAACACAAGCCAAAAGCTGGTCCACACAGGTCTTAAAGGAGAACTATGAGATGAGTGCTTTTCACTCACCTCATAGTTCTAGCCGACCTGTGACAATGAGACTGTCACAGGTCGGCTCAGTAGATCGGGAGGTGAGGGAACACATACCGGCGTTCGCTCACCTCTCGATCCTGTCACGGCTCTCTGCCGTGACAGGGGAGGGGCTGGATTCCCCCCTCCCCGCTCGGATCCGCCAGCGCTGACTGGTGGAACAGACGGGGGAGGGGGCGGGTACAGCTGGCTTTAAATCATATTTGGAGATCTGTTCCTTTCAATTCGCTACATTTGTTGCTTTTGTTTTCATTTTAAATCGGTCTAAATTATCAACCAAACTGTTAAATCGAAACATCGCTCGGTGTACCCCACACGTTACGCCAACAATAATTAGTCATCATTTTCTAGCCCCTGCTTTATAGCATCTCTATGGGCGCCGATGGCAGGATCTATGTGCCTGCGTTCCCGGAACGGTTCTCCTGCCAATTACAAGCTGGTTGGACTCTCGCTGATGGAAATTTCAATATTTTTCCATTTCTCTGAAGATTGTTTGGGCACTTTTCAAACACATAACACATAACTCTTTCAATAGTGTGCGTGTGTGTACATACATACACACTGTATATAAATATATATATAGATATAGTGCAATATAAATGGGTTTTATATATATATATATATATTGCACTATATCTATATATATATGTGTGATCTCTGTGCATCCCTTATATATATATAT
>NW_017307262.1:332683-333976 GCF_000935625.1 Nanorana parkeri | reverse complement strand
GGCTGGAAAGCTGGCTCCCTGGCTAATCAGCATAGAGCCGGAAAAACAACATGGAGCCAGCATCACGGGCAAACGTCTGACCAGATTGCCCGGGGAGCCGGTTCCATGGTAGCAGAAGTACAGTATCGGTGAGTACTGAAAGCAAAATATTGGTACTCGATACCGAAAAAATAGTATCTGTGCATCCCTTATATATATATATATATATATATAAGGGATGCACAGATACTGTTTTTTCGGTAGCGAGTACCAATATTTTGCTTTCAGTACTCACCGATACTGTACTTCTGCTACCATGGAACCGGCTCCCCGGGCAATCTGGTCAGACGTTTGCCCGTGATGCTGGCTCCATGTTGTTTTTCCGGCTCTATGCTGATTAGCCAGGGAGCCAGCTTTCCAGCCAATCAGCATGGAGCGGGCTTCATGGCCAATCAGGGAGCCGGGCAGCGAATAATGAGCCGCCTCCCGGCTTACTGATTGGCCGGCTCAATGCTAATTAGCCAGGAAACCAGCTTACCAGCCAATCAGCATGGAGCCAGCTTCCAGGCCAATCAGGAGCTGGGCGGCAAGTAATGACCCGCCTCCTGGCTTCCTGATTGTCCGGAAAGCTGGCTCTATGCTGTTTGGCAATCGATCCTGATTGGACAGGGAGTCAGCTTTTCAGCCAATCAGCATGGAGCTGGCTTCCTGGACCAATCAAGGAGCCGGGCAGCAAGTAATGACCTGCCTCCCTGGCTTCCTGATTGGCGTCTCGATGCTGATAAACCAGGAACCCAGCTTCCCAGCCAACCAGCATGGAGCCGGCTTCCGGGCCAATCAGGAAGCTGGGCGGCAAGTAATGACCCACCTCCCAGCTTCCTGATTGGCCGGAAAGCTGGCTCCATGCTTTTTGGCCGGCTTGATGCTGATTGGCCCGGGAAGCCAATCAGCAGGGAGCCGGCTTCCCGGCCAATCAGGAAGCCAGAAGGCGGGTCATTACTGGCTCCATGCTGAACGGCTGGAAAGCAGACTGCTCAACCAATCATCATCAAGCCGGCCGAACAATATGGAGCCGGCTTCCTGCTTGCACGGGAAGCTGGCTCCATGTTCCCCTATGGCACTGCCGGTCAGAGGAAATCTTGCTCTGACCGGAAATTCCAGTATTGGGGAAGGTATAGGAGCATGTGGGTGAGTAGGAGTACTCGCCCAAATACTTGGTATCGGCACCAATACTAGTATCAGTACATCCCTAATTATATATATATATATATATATATGTGTATATATACATATAAACATATATATATACACACA
>NW_017307262.1:332161-332661 GCF_000935625.1 Nanorana parkeri | reverse complement strand
AAAGGGAAGAAATTGGCGAATTTCATTATTTTGGGTTTACTTACACTTTAAAGTCTTGACCGTGTGCTATATAAAAGGGAAAACAAAAAGCGAGCTCGGCTGACGAAGGCGCCAAACCTTATCAATCATTTCCGGGCGCTGCAACACAGACGAAACCGTCCGGCCGATCGTTTTCATTAAACATTGTTTTCTTAGCAGCTTGTCAGGTACACTCATTAATCTTACCGCATCGAAACCAATAATAATTTGCAGCCCGGCGCTGCAGATGCAACAAACGCGGCACAGAAAAAAAAATACGTAGCGATAAACAGAAAAACTGTTTTGTTTTTTTCTTTCCCTCGATTGAAAAAGCGAGTCGGAGGCTCGGCGAGAAGTAATGAGAAATGTTTCTGCGCGGTTGGCGCTCCCACTCAATCACATTCGGCTTCGATGGCTGCCATCTGGCACACAGAAATAAAACCTGATATTTTTAGGACAATAAGGAATTGTATAAACATGTG
>NW_017307262.1:299643-332113 GCF_000935625.1 Nanorana parkeri | reverse complement strand
TGAGGTTTCCTCCGCTGCAGTTTGTTCAACCTACGGCATCCCTCGAGTCCAGTCCACGCTCCCAATTATAATGTTAGCCCCGATTAAGGGCGCACCAATGACTTCCGAAACGTGTTGTCGACTTTTGCAGATCATATATGTTTACTGGGATAAAACCTTATATTTAAACTCCCGTGTTGGCTTTGGCGCCCCCAATTCTTTGTTTCTTATTTCTCAAGAAAAAGCATCTAAAACTCCATCAATCAGATGGAGTCAAATTTGACATCAGCGGGATGCGCTGCGTCACATCGCTTACAAACATGAATTGTTAGCTGGCTGTGTGGCTCTGAATCATCGAGATGTATGTCCTGACAGAGATAATCACTCGCAGCATCTGATGAGGACTGCGGAACTGTGCACGTTCAGGTGCTGCAATGGTGCCCCCTTGAGGTCTGAGCGCTAACTGCAATGCAGACATTTCAGAGGAGGCGATACATGCAGGATGTGTTTAAAGGAGAACTATGGGGTGAGGGCTTTTCCCCATAGTTCTCCTTAGGGTAACGGGAGGACACAAACTAGCGTCCTCCCGTCACCCTAAGCTCAGTATATAGGGAGCTACAACTCGCGGTATACTGAGACGCCACAGCTGAAGCGGATCCCGACATCGATGTCGAGATCCGCCCAGCTGTGTGAGTGACAGCTGGCTCTGCCTATCTAGAGGCAGAGCCAGCTGTACCCGCCCCCTTCCCCCTCCGTTCCGCCAGTCAGCGCTGGCAGATCGGAGCGGGGAGGGGGGAATCCAGCCCCTCCCCTGTCACGGCAGAGAGCCGTGACAGGATCGAGAAGTGAGCGAATGCCGGTATGTGTTCCCTCACCTCCCGATCTACTGAGCCGACCTGTGACAGTCTCATTGTCACAGGTCGGCTAGAACTAAGAGGTGAGTGAAAAGCACTCACCTCATAGTTCTCCTTTAAAGAATCAACTCCCATTCTCATCCCTTACTTACCAGAACCGGTTCAGGGAAAATCTACAATCTATGAGGCATTCATGGTCTTCCTGAGCAGCTTTGCAGCAGAAGAAATACACAAAATACTTCTCTGCTAAACCTTATTAATACTCTCTCCTTCACAAGCTGGCTTTGGAATGTCCCTTGGCATCCTTATGTCTAATGCAGTCCAATGGACCTGCATAGGATGAGATGACATCAGAGGGCCTTAGAGTGTCGGAGGCCGGGGGAGAAAGGGCTGCAGGGAGCAGTCTAGCAGTCCGGAGGGAGCCGCCGGGACCGAGGATCATGTGAGTAATACAGCTTTATTTGAGCCCCGAAGAGAACCCCACCCGCTATCTATTTTAAAGCTGCATTAACAGTCTTTTTGGGATCCTCGACTGAGAAGTAAGAAAATTAGCGAAATACTTAGCTTCCCCCCCGCCCCCCCCAACAAATGCTGCTCCAGGCGCCCTCCACTACAAAGACATTTGGTCATGTGATCTCTGTTAAAGCGATAGATGAGAATTTAGTTTGCCAATGCTCATTTTCAGGAAGGATCATGAGACCAGACGCCTAGAATTCTGCTCACATGACCGTTACTGAAGGGGGCAGGCAGCAGTTCTTTCTCCAAGTAAGCCCTATAAAATCAAACAAATATACATTTCCCAGCAAAGTATTTCTTTAAATTTTTGCCCAAGCACTAAACAGTCATCCTGTTTCCGAACAGCTCCAACTCTTTTAGCTCAGCTTCCCTGAACTTCCTGTCCAGTACAGGATCACAAGGAACAGAGCAGAATCCAGAAGCCGTCTACTAGCTTGAGGAAGGGAGGAGCAAGGTGCCGGGGAGTGTCTTGCCATGCTGTGCCTGTGTGTTTGTAGAGACACACACAACTTACTAGCACACGCAAGGGGGCTCCATAGGACCCAGCAAGGGAAAGGAGCCAACCAAAACCAGGATATCAGGGCCAGTGCTCAGGGGGCCAGCTGATTCTGCAGGTAAGTGAAACTTTTAAACATCAAGGAGCAGCATCCATTGTAAATTATACAGATGCACCGATACTAGTATTGGTATTGGTGCAGATACCGAGTATTTGGGCAAGTACTCATGCTCACTCAAATCATCCCGATACCGGAACTGCCAGTATCAGGAAGCTGGGTGGCGAGTCATTACACGCCGCCTGGCTTCCTGATTGGCCTGGAACCTGGCTTAATGGAGCATGGGGCTGGCTTCCCAGCCAATCAGGAAGCTTGGGGGTGGGTAATGACTGGCCCCCGCGGGCTTCCTAATTGGCCGGGAAGCTGGCTCCATGCTCCCTCGTCACCTGGTGACGAGGAAGCATGGAGCCGGCTTCCCGGCCAATCAGGAAACTGGGCGGTGTGTAATGACTCGCTGCCCGGCTTCCTGACTGGTCTGGAAGCTGGCCAATCAGGAAGCCGGGCGCCGAGTATATTAGCCCCCCCCCCCCCCGGCTTCCTGACTGGCCAGAAAGCCAGCTCAATGCTTCCTTGTCACCTGGTAACGAGGGAGCATGGAGAGTCATTACAGCCGCACGGCTTCCCGGCTAATCATGGACTTAATGGGACTTCCGGTATCGGTATTCGGTATCGGCGAGCACCGGAAAAGAAAAAATATCAGCACTCCTACTCGATACTGAAAAAAACGATAACGGTGCATCCCTAGTAAATGATATAATTAGTATCTAAAAAAACATTTGAATCTAAACTAAGCTGTCAGGGGTATGGGGTACTTTTGTTTTGTTTTTTCCTTCTTTTTTGAGTTTTCAGAGCCAACAGTCTCGGGATCTCCACAACAAACGCCAAGGTAACGCACAGAAAATGGAGAGAAGAATGTAACAGAACTGAACTGCAGAGCAACAGAGCCGATGAAAGGCTCAGCCAGCCTGTGTACACAGCGATAGTTCATAAAAGATCGGCCTGAGGGGGATAAACACAGCAAATAGAAGGAGAGAGAAGCCGAAATAAAAAGCTTTAGCAGCGATTTGACACGGCTATGCCCAGAAATGTTCAGATGTGGAGAGTCCTGCTGTGATGTAACACTTGCCTGGAAGGGAGAGAGTTCTGCTGGGAAGATCAGGGGAATAGGGATCTTATAACTTTTTTTTTTTTTGAAATGGGTATTTTATTGCTTTTTTGGCGTTCAAGTGCTTTTTTCACAAAATTTGGGGGTTTGATAAAGAGTTGCGCTATATCGTGCAACATACAAATTTGCAACTGCGACCATTGTAAACAAAAAATGAATAAAAAAAGGCCTTGGTCGTGAAGTGGTTAATGCAGCAGTTGAAGTGCAGCACACTGAGGTGCCAACGCCATGATAGGCAGGCAGGCAGCAGTGGAGTGTGACCAGTAGGTAATCACGGTGTGGATTCTGCAATGCTGCATCTGTCACCCGCAGAGGGGAGGATGGAACTTCGCAAGGTGTCTGCCAAATAAACTCATTAGTCTCCACTTTGCTGAGCCATGCTGCGTCCTCCCTCCCATCTGCCTCTCATGTGGAGGGTTCATTACAGCAACGCACAGGAGCTGCAGATGAGCTCGTCCTCTTCACGATCCATGTACCTGTCCCTGCAAAAGATTCCCTGGGAGAGTGCGAGGAGACAGAAAAAAGCAGCAAGGCAATGTTAATTACAAATGTGACTAAGCCCTACCGGCGGTCACACATACAGGTGAAACTCGAATAATTAGAATATCGTGCAAAGTTCATTTATTTCACTAATGCTACTTAAAAGGTGAAACTAATATATGAGATAGACTCATTACATGCAAAGCAAGATAATTCAAGCCGTGATTGGTCATAATTGTGATGATTATGGCTTACAGCTCATGAAAACCCCAAGAACCCCAAATCCACAACCTCAAAAAAGTAGATTATTACATGCAATCAATAAAACAAGGATTGTACATAGAACAATATCGGACCTCTGAAAAGTACAAGCATGCATATGTACTCAGTACTTGGTTTGGGCCCCTTTTGCAGCACTTAATGCAATTACTTTTGCACGATATTCTAATTATTCGAGTTTCACCTGTATATGGGGGTTATTCACTGTGGAGCCGAAGGATACAGCCGTAGCTTCTGCTGATCCTTCGGCTCTCTTCGGCCGCCTCTGCCCTTCGGTTCAGTCAAACCGAAGCACTGCTGTACGGGCTATTCACCATAGCCCGTACAGGAGCCGAGCTGAAGGCATATTCCTAGGTTCAACTGAGCCGAAGCGTGGAGGAAAGTCGGCCGAAGCCGACCGATCTCCACGCAAATGACAGCTGGGCGGAGCCAGTCGCGATTTCAGGGCTGGCTCCGCCCAGTTGTAATGACAGATCAGCATCCCAAATGACCTGGGGACACTGATCTGTCATTAAACAATAACAACTAGGCGGAGCCAGCCGTGACATCACGACCGGCTCCGCCTAGTTGTTATTTATTGGTCGGGACCTGCTCGAAGACTCAGGCAGGTGCCAGCCAATAAGAAACAGTTGGGCGGAGCAGTCACTGCTAGCTCCGCCCAATTGTTTTTCTTTATTTTTTCTTCTTCTTTAAAATATCTTTATTTTTGTATTTTCCTATTTATTTACATTTTTTAAATCATTTTTCAACTCATTTTTTTTCCTTTTCATTCTCACTTATATTCTATTCTGCTCAGTACCAAAGAGGTACCGAGCAGAACAGCCGAGCCAAATGCGCCTCTGCGGTATTCGGATATTCACTCACAGCCGTTCTCCCCCTATGAGAATAGGGGAGAACGGTAGTGAGTGAGCTGCCGGAGCTTCGGCTCAGCCGATCCAGATGTTGGATGTTGGAGTCGAAGTTTCTCTGCACTTCGGCTCAGCCGAACATGGAGAGCATGTTCGCCTGACCGAAGGCAGCCGGTGTAAGGCCGATTTCAGCCGGTGTATGGCTGATATCAGCCGTACAAGCCAGAAGTGAATAGCCGAACGTTGTGCGTCTCACTTCGGCTGGGTTAGTCACTCGGTTGCCTTCGGCAGCTTTGTGACTAACCCCCATAGAGGTACAGTGGTACCTCGGTTCATGAAGTTAATTTGTTCCATGATTCTGGTCGTGATCCGAATTGGTCGCAAACTGAAATCAAATTTTCCAATAAGGTTCAATGTAAATGAGGTTAATCCGTTCTGAACCATATGTAAATGTGTTACCACTCTGCATGCTTGCTCTGCACTTTCTTTTTACCACCATGCTTGCTCTGCACTTTCTTTTTACCGCCATGCTTGCTCTGCAGTTTCTTTTTACCACCATGCTTGCTCTGCACTTTCTTTTTTCCGCCATGCTTGCTCTGCACTTTCTTTTTACTGCCATGCTTGCTCTGCACTTTCTTTTTTCCGCCATGCTTGCTCTGCACTTTCTTTTTACCGCCATGCTTGCTCTGCAAATTACGACCCAAAAGGTCCTTCTTTCAATCGATTTAGTCAGCTCTCGATTGATTTCGACGGCGCCAAGATTTTCACCTTTGGCGGAAATTCGTTGATCACTTCTGATCCTCCGAACAAATATCTGCAACCGAATGTAATTGAGATCAATTCAGTGATCGTTATTAATAGATTGTTTATACTTCTGATAGAAGTCATTTTCGATCGATATTTTCAGCCGATATCGGATGTCTACAACGATCAATATTTCTAAGATGGATTGTTTGTGCGCAGTCTCCATTACCCCTTCCCAGGTGAAAGGGTCTTTACACAATCCGACATGATGAAGGAACCGCACTGTCACCACTAAGATATCGTGTACTGAACAGCGCCGTTTTTAAAGCTCAACTCCGGGCACAAAAACTTGTATTTAAATGTATTCCTCAATAGCAACAGATGATATAAATCCACTTTATGCACACCAAACCCAGATATTACCTTTAAAAGTAGCAGTGACATCACAGGGGTGTGGAAATTTTAGAAAAAAACTACTTGTCCAAGGACTAAAGCGGGGGCCGAATCTACTTGTCCTGATACAAAAAAATAATTTTAACCAAAACCGTATTTAGTAGTGCTAAGAAGCGCTCCTCATTGGTCAGTGCCGTCAGGTGACCGCGTTGACCAACGAGTGCTTGCAATTTGCGAGCGGAATTCACAATACATGGAACAGGTACAGATAGTACACCCGTACTGGTGGACGGGAAGGACCGTTTGCTGAAAGGTAAGTATGGTGGGAGGGAGATTTGTGCGGGTAATTCCATTTTCCAAAATTACTTGGGAAAGTGAATTTACCCTTTAGGGTTGGTGCAGACTTGGCCAATCCCGGGACACGCGATCGTGTGCGGTTGCATACAGCGGTTGCAGCCCGCGGCGGTATTGCAGCAGGAAAACACACATCCCCCCCGCTCTCGGCGCTCCACGCCCCCTGCTCGCAGCGCCGCTCTCGGCGCTCGTTTAAGAAAAAACGCCCGGGCGTCGGGCGATACGAATTCCACACCCCTGCATCATCACTGTGCTGTACATAGCTTGTGCAGAGAGCAGAGCTGTGGGAGTAGAAGGAGGGGGTGGAGACATGACCAGTCACCCTGCCCAAGGAGAGAGCAGCAGTGAGCGGTCTTTATTACAGAAGGGGGCGGAGACAAGACCAGTCACCCTGCACAAGGAGAGAGAGCAGCGACTGGTCTTTATTACAGGAAGGGGCGGAGACAAGACCAGTCACCCTGCACAAGGAGAGAGAGCAACGACTGGTCTTTATTACAGGAAGGGGCGGAGACAAGACCAGTCACCCTGCACAAGGAGAAAGAGCAACGACTGGTCTTTATTACAGGAAGGGGCGGAGACAAGACCAGTCACCCTGCACAAGGAGAGAGATCAGCAGTAACTGGTCTTTATTACATGAAGCACGTGACACACTGCATGGGAAGCCGTGCGGAGCGAAGCAAAGCTGTGAGGCACGGACGTTCACATGCAGTGAGTGAGCTGCGTGCGGCCAGATGAAGGACTGCATCTTCAGCCAATCGGCTCTCGCGTAACAACCGGATGGACTTCGCATCCTTACGCGCGGGTTTATACGTAAGCTGACATGCCGGAGTGAAAATGACATGACACACTGCACGCGAAGGTCCGCACACCACCGCTCCGCGCTGCTTCCCTTGCAGTGTGTCACAGGCTTAAGAGTCTGCACACACACTTTGTGTAGGAAAAGGACTCTTGGGAGATGTAGTTCTGGGGTTGTGCGGCTTGCCTACCTCAATTGGAACTGAGCTACCAGCAGCTGCCCATACAGTAATTTTAGCCTGGTGATGACGTTACAGTGAGTGATCGCAGTTGTTTCTCGCGACATGCGATAACCTACAGTGGCTCCCAGCAGGTCCCCCGATTCCGGGTCAAACTCAGCCGCAGCACAAGGTGATTATGAACGCTGGAGGAGGCGGAGTGAGGAAAGCGGGAGGCTGGAGAGAAGTGCGTTATAAGAAGCTGAGATTGAAGGAAGCGGAAACCTGAAACCCAGAACCCGATAATTGCCGTGATTGTTAAAAGCAGATAATAGCGGAGAGAGAACTGAGCGGCCTCATTACACACAACATAATATAACCAGCAAAACTACTCCAGGGGAACATTTAAAGCTGAACTGCGTCCTTCCCTTCAGTCTTCTACCCGACCTCCGTCCTTCCCTTCAGTCTTCTACCTGACCTCCGTCCTCCCCTTCAGTCTTCTATCTGACCTCCGTCCTCCCCTTCAGTCTTCTACCTGACCTCCGTCCTTCCTTTCAGTCTTCCACCTGACCTCCATCCTCCCCTTCAGTTTTCTCTCTGACCTCCGGCCTCCCCGCACAGTTGTACCGGCTCCTCTCCTCTGATATCACTGTACACTAGGAACTTCTCACAATGTGCATTAGAATCTGCAGCAAGTCAGATAGAGCTCCGCCTCATTTCCTGGCTGGAAGACGCCCAGCGTCATTTAATCTATTCTTCCCCAGCCTTTCCCATTGTCCCTGGCCCCGCCCCTTTTATTCATTGGATTTCAGTTCTTCCAGTTATAGAGACTCAGCGTCACATTTGGGCATTACCTAAGGGCGCGCTGCGTGCAAATGAAGCCTGCTTAGAAATGCCAACTAATCCAGACTGACACCCACCCAGCCACTAAACTGAACTCTCAAGCCAGCCTACTGCTTGCATCAGGGTTGAGGGCTATTGAGAGGAGTAATGAGGCAGGGTGCTGTGACGTTTTCACAGAGCTATGTACAGCACCCTGCCGGCACCTCCCACCAGCAACAACCTGCCTGCATTGTATAATAGCTCCCTTGTCTGTATTTCAATAGACTGTAAGTGTTATTTGCAGCAGAAAACAAATCCGGTCTCAGGCAGGACTGAGCTGTGTAAATCGCAGGACTGCATGGAAATACAAATCCTTTGTCAGGTAAATCAGCTCCCATTTATGTACAGTATGTTATCAGTGTATTTAGCTGCCTGGAGTTCGGCAATGGGATGTGTACAGTGCAGCAGGTGTCAAAAGACAGGCCCCGAGCTGCTGACACACTGTTGGGGGGACACATCGAAGGTACCTGAGAACCACATGTGGCTCCTGAGACGCTGGTCCGAGAACTTCATTCTGTTGAAAACTCACCACTGAATCTCTTGTGATTTTCATAATCCTGGGAGCAGGGAATTGGGAAGAACTTGTGTTGTATCGTTTCCCGCTGGGGGGCTAAGACCTCCATCCCGTCTCCGCCAGGATAGTCCCACACGAAGAGAAAGACAGATACGGCCAGAAGTGTACATAGTGCGCCCCAGAGCGCTTGGCTCCTCCATGATGTTCTATGAGCTCTGCTCTTCCTGTTCCTACAAGGAAACAAAAAATGAGAAGAAGGGTAAATGTGGGGGTACAGAGAGGGTAAAACCCTATGTGGAAGGGTTGGGGGGGGGGGGGGGAAAGGGTGGGGGGGGGGGTGTAATTGTCAAACTATAAGTGGTGATAGGTAAATGTGGGAAGAAGCAGGAGGTGTGAGGGGTAAATATGGAGATACAGGTAGAGGGAAGGGGGTATTTTGGGGGTAAAGGAGGTGAGAAGGGTAAAAATGGGGGCACGACAGGGGAAGAAGAGAAAATATGAAAGTGCTGTGGCTAAGAACACAGAATATGAGGGTACAAAGGAGGTAAAAAGGGAAGATATAGGGGTACAGAGTGAAAGAAGGGTAGATAGAAGGGAAGGGAGAAGTGAAGATGTGGGGGTGCATGGAGTGGGAGGGATAAATATTGGGGTACAGGAGAGTGAAAATTGAATATGTAGGGATATAGGCAGTAGGACAGATTAATACTAAAGTACAGGGGGTAAGAAAATAATATATTGGGGTACAGGGAGTGATAAGGGTATATTTGTGGGTACAGAGGATAAGAATGGAGGATTGTGGGGTGCAGGGAGTGATAGAAGTATATGTGGGGGGTACAAATGATGGAAAAGGATGCAGAGTGATAAGGGTATATGTTGGGGTACAGGGAGTCAGAAAAGTAAAGACGTGGGGGCAGGAGGGATAAATACTGGGGTACAAGGGAGTGAAAAGGGACTATGTATGGATTCAAAGAGTTGGAGGGATAAATACTGGAGTACAGGGGGTGAGAAAAGGGAACACTGAGGTACAGGGAGTGACAAGGGTATATGTGGAGGTGTGGAGGATAAGAAGGTAGAATATTGGGGGTACAAGGAGTGATAAGGGTATATGTGGAGGTACAACAGATGAAAAGGTAGAATATTGGGGTACAGGGATTGACGAAGGAATATGTGGGGGTTCATAGGAAGAGAAGGAGAATATTGGGGGTACAGGCAGATATAAGGGTAAATACAGGAATACAGGGAATGAGAGGTAGAAATCGGGGTACACTGGCTGAAAGTAGGGGTCCAGTGAGCAGGAGGGGTAAATATTAGGATATAGGGGTGAGACAGGTAAATGTAGGATTAGGGGAAGGCTAGAGTAGAACATATAGAGATATGGGGGGATGACAGGGGTAGATATCAGGGTACAAGAGGGTGAAAGGAGATAATAATGCCCATATGTTTCCTCAATCTCCCGCCATGCTGTCAGAGCAGCTGTCACACTCCGTACATTCAACCAATGCCAGCCGGCTGTGCCCCCTCCGCTCCCCGCTTCTCACCCCGGTCTTCCTCCCACCGTCCCCCGGTTAGGCCCCGCTGGATCCCCATTCTCTCCCGGGACTCGCGGCCGGCGCCGGCTTTTGGTTGCCATGGTGACTTCTCACTGAAGCCCGAGGCTGTACGTGGAACTCGTAGATTGGCCAGGCCTGGGTGGAGAAGCCTGAGCAATCGAGTCCGGAAGAGCTGCAAACATGATGAAGCGGTGAGAGACGGCAGAGGGTTATGACTACTGTCCCTTTCATGCTGATTCCCTGACATTCTTTACCCCCTGAGGAAACAACTGGGGTATTAGGAGTGCAGAGAGGGCATCGGATAGTCTACCTCCTGGGGGTAATCAGCACGATCCCCCTAGCACGATCATAGGTTTATCAGGAATACAGAGGGGGCGTAGGATAATCTACCCCCTGGGGTAATCATAGGGGTATCAGTGGTGCAGACACGGCATAACACAATCTACCCCTTGGGGTATAAGTGGTGCAGACATGGCATAACACAATCTACCCCTTGGGGTAATCATTGGGGTATAAGTGGTGCAGACATGGCATAACACAATCTACCCCTTGAGGTAATAATAGGGGTATCAGAATTACATACCTAGAAGAAAATATCTATGTCCATGAAAATTATTCTTGCTGCATTTGGATATAACCTGAACTCTGTGTTCTTATTACATGTTAAAGTGACACTACACTCAGGAGTTATATCCTAAAAAATGCATTGAAGAACCTTAACTATTAACAACAATGTATCTTATTTGTGTATCACTCGGCTGTAGATCCTCCAATCATCTCTGAATTGGTGCTGACACTGTCCTTCCTTCTGGAGGGTGACTACTTGTGTTCCCCATGGTCCCTGTGTGTGTTGTAGAGTAGTCACCGCTCCAAGCTCATTCCCGGGATGGGCCACAATCTCATGTTTATTTTACTCATTTGTATTGAGATTGTAGTCCATCCCGGGAGCGAGCTTGGAGCGGTGACTACTCTACAACACACACAGGGACCATGGGGAACACAAGTAGTCACCCTCCAGAAGGAAGGACAGTGTCAGCACCAATTCAGAGATGATTGGAGGATCTACAGCCGAGTGATACACAAATAAGATACATTGTTGTTAATAGTTAAGGTTCAGGAATGCATTTGTAGGATTTAACTCTGGAGTGTAGCGTCACTTTAATCCTACATGACGTAGAGGTGAGGTGTGGAAGAGTTAGAACCACGTCTGTATCGGTTTTGTCAGCAAGAATAGAAAGTGACGGGAAATCCAAAACTTTACAGTTGTCATTGGAACAGGAAATCTTTCAGTGGAGACAACTGTTCAAATGAAAATGATTAAAAGACTGTTTCCCTCCACTTTGAACTCGTATCCTCTTACTTCCTGTTGTGTCCCCAGGACAGGAAGTGAAGAGAAACGTCACCAACGGAACCTAGCAGAAATAAAATGACTGGGGTTTTAATCATTGCCTTCTTTATCCAACTCTAGAAAAAAAAAATCAGATGAAGATCTATTTTAATCTTCATTGACTGACTTCTGTTATTCTGCAGGCAGCAGGAGACGCCGGACGGCACGGGGCTCAGCCCGGAAAGAGTATCTTTTAATTTAACTCTGGTTCACCTCGATCTGAAAGGAGCTCCCCCAAAGGTGTCCTATCTTGCAGAGGTAAACGTTGTCACCATTTTGTGTACTGCATTTGTATAACACGGTGATATGGCGTCCACAAGGCCAGATTTGCAAGACTGTCACTGGCTTGTCAGCAACTCTACCTGTGGTGGTTAAAATATTTTTTTGCAGAGGGACAGAAAGGAGCCGCCTCACACATTAGAGTCCCCCTTTCATAACAGAAGCCCCTCCTTTAACATCATGAGCCCCCCCCCCTTTCACATCAGGGGCTGCCCTTCCACATTAGGGTCCCGGTTTATCATCATGAGCCCCCCTTTTACATCAGAGCCTCCCTTTCACATCAGAGTCCCCACTTTCACCTCAGAGTCCTCCGCTTTCACATTAGAATCCCCCCTTTCACACCACAGTCCCTGTTTTACATCAGAATCCCCCTTTCACATCAGGAGCTGCCCTTCCACATTAGGGTCCCGGTTTAACATCATGAGTCCCCACTTTCACCTCAGAGTCCTCCTCTTTCACATCAGAGTCCCCCCTTTGACACCACAGTCCCCGTTTCACATCAGGCTCACCCTTTTACATGAGAGTCTCCCCTTTGTGTCATGAGTCCCCCTTTCACACCAGAGTCCCATCTTTCACATCAGAGTCCCTGTTTCGCATCAGGAGCTCCCCTTTCACATGAAACTCCTCGTTTTACATCAGGAACCGCCCTGTCGCATCAGAGTCCCCTTCATAATAGATGCTCCCATTCACATCAGAGTCCCACCTTTATATCAGAGCCCCGCCCCCCCCATCATCACACATCGGGGTGGATGTTCAGGAAGCCATTACAACAAAACATTGCATAAACGAATAGTAAAATTGAAAGTGTAAACCAAAAACCTTTTTTTGTTTAGCATGTTTGTCATCACTGTATACAGTTTTATTAAAGTGTATCTAAAAACAAAATACATTTTTTTCCCCTTTTATTTTCACTAGGGATGCACCGATACCGGTATTTTGGTACCGAGTACCGATCATTTTTTTTCGGTACTTGCTGATACCAATTACCGAGTAACGGAAGTCCCATTCAGGAAGCCAGGTAGCGTGTAATGACATGAGGCCCTGCTTTCTGATTGGCCAGGAGGCCGGCTCCATGCTCCCTCGTCATGAGATGACAAGGGAGCAGGAAGCCAGCTTCCCAACCAATCAGAAAGCAGGGCGTCGCGTCATTACACGGTGCCGGCTTCCTGATTGGCCGGCCAGACGGCTCCGGCTGGGTACCGGAGGAAGGCCGCGTCATCGCTGGAGAGGCCCCGGGGGTGACAGGCTGCACATACTAAGGTAAGGTAACCTTAGCTCACAAGGCCAGCTTCCCGACCAATCAAGAAGCCGGGCAGCGCGTCATTACATGCTGCCCGGCTTCCTGATTGGCCAGGAAGTCGGCACCATGTCCATGCTCTCTCATCACAAGTGACGAGAGAGCATGGAGCCGCTTCCCGGCCAATCAGAAAGCCGGGCAGCGGGTAATGACGCGCTGCCCGGCTTCCTGATACCGGAAGTACTCGTGCTAGGCATCGGAGCATTTGGACGAGTACTCACCCAAATACTCGGTATCGGCACCGATATCGGTATCAGTATCGGTGCATCCCTAATTTTCACCCGGTGATCCTTTTAGTAATAAAGTTCCTGTCTTAGGGTGACAACTCTCAGCATTTCCTCTTTCAGGCTGAAGTCCCAAAGGGATACATGAAGGCAATGGGCTACATGGCCTGGCAGATGCCACCTTTACCTAACATATCAGTTCTTAGTGGACTGATTTCCATTGCAGTAATGATCCGTTTTTTGTTTTTAACACGCGGATACAATTTCCTCTCCAGGTCCTTCCTCTGTTATCTAGTCTTGGAGCAAACGGTCTTTTGATTGAGTATGAAGACACCTTTCCATATTCTGGAGAACTCCTCCCCCTGCGGGCAGCACATGCTTACAGGTATGCCTGGTGAGAAGACATTACAGCCATTTCAGGTGGGTTTCTTGATGGTGACACAAGTGGAACGTGCCATCTCCATTGGGGGAGCATGTGACAGGGTGACAACACAGAAGCACAGTTAGGAAACAGGGACAGAGCATTGTCTCTCTATAACAGGAAGTGATTAAAGGAGAACTATGGGGTTAGGGCTTTTCCCCATAGTTCTCCTCAGGGTCACGGGAGGACACAAACTAGCGTCCTGCTGTCACCTTAAGCTCAGTATACTGCGAGCTACAGCTCGCGGTATACTGAGACGCCGCAGCTGAAGCGGATCCCGGCGTAGATGACGGGATCCGCCCAGCTGCGTGAGTGACAGCTGGCTCTGCCTATCTAGAGGCAGAGCCAGCTGTAATGCCCCCCCCCCCCGTCCTTTCCGCCAGTCAGCGCTGGAGGATCGGAGCGGGGAGGGTGGAATCCAGCCCCTCCCCTGTCACGGCAGAGAAACGTGACAGGATCGAGAGGTGAGCGAACGCCGGTATGTGTTCGCTCACCTCCCGATCTACTGAGCCGACCTGTGACAGTCTCATTGTCACAGGTCGCCTAGAACTATGAGGTGAGTGAAAAGCACCCCCTCATAGTTCTCCTTTAAACAAGAACCTCCATGGCAGGATTGCCAGTCTGGAAATTACTTTTTTGAAATGACATTTGAAGCTGATTGTAGTGATTGGGCTTAGATCTATTTTAGCTGACCAGCAAACATCAAGACTAGTGATGGGCTCGGGCATGTTCGCGGCTCCACGTGCCGAGCCTGCCAGCAAGCTGGCAGCGCCAATCACAAGTACTGAGACATGTTCATGGTCCGCAGCTGCAGAGATCGGGAAATGTCTCAGTGCCTGTGATTGGAGCTTTGCGATGTCAGCTTCCTGGCGGGCTCGGCACGTGGATCTGCAAACACGCCCCGAGCCCATCACTAATCAAGACTGGGTAACACTGGGACTTGGTATGCAATAGATGATTAAAATGATCTGATTTGCTTGTGTCCCACCAGCCCCCAGGAAATCCGAGACATACTGCAGCTGGCACAGCTCCACCACTTTGAAGTTATCCCATTAATACAAACGTTTGGACACATGGAGGTAAGACTGGAGAAATGTTCGATGGCCGGGAATCTTTTGGTCGGCTTCATAAGAATAACATCCGGATGTCTTATTTGCAGTTTGTACTGAAACACAAAGAGTTCTCTCACCTGAGGGAAGTGCCCATGTACCCCAACAGCCTGAACCCCCACAAGGAGGAATCTCTCCGCCTCCTGCAGGTCATGATAGGACAAGTCATGGAGCTTCATCCTGCAGTTCAGTGGCTTCACATCGGCTCTGATGAGGTACGGGAACAGACTTCAGAGGACACGCTAGGTGGTGGTGGTGGTTGTGTACACCTTCTCCATATGTAAGTCTTTTTCAATGGTCATTTCCCAGAAAACGGAAGGTGAAGGGAACCAAGTGACTAAATGGGTCATATGTCATTTATCCTTAATAATTTTTGCTATTACAAAGAGTAGGAAAAATACTGAATGATAGTTTTGTAGCCATTAAAATCTGATTTTAGGGTCCCATCCCACTACGCGAGTTGGGCTGCATTGCTCAGCGCAGGCCCAGTGCAATGACAAGCTGAAATGCATTGGTGTGCATTGAGTGCAAATGGAGCATGCTGCATTCATTAAGGCCTCATTCACTCGAGAAACGGCCGGCACATACAGCTGCGTTCACGGCCGTATCGGGCAGCTCCCGGGAAGAACAGGTGCTGCGTGTGATTAGTATGCAGCCCCTGTTCTTCTATACAGGAGTGCGCCGCCCCACGCTCACCTGCCCTGCACGTCCGTGCAGGTGTCCATACTCGTACGCTGACAGGATGGATCCTGTCTGCGTCCGAGCCAGGACACCCACACCCATACGGACATGCATGGCGGGTGAGCGTGGGGCGGCGTACAGCCGCATACTCCCATAGAGAAGGACAGGGGGCGCATACTAATCATACGCACCACCTGTCCTTCCCGGGAGCTGCCCAATACGGCCGTGCACGGAGCTGTACGTGCCGGCCGTTTCTCGTGTGGACGAGCCCTAAATGTAGTGCAACATACGTCAAGGAAAGTATTTTGGCTCCAGCTGTGAACAAAAAAAAAATCATTGCAATGCAATAGAAAAAAGCATGTCAACTGAAATGCATTCCAGCTCATCAATGCACTCTAAATGCAACACAGGTGGTGTGAATCCAGCCTAATGCTGTGATGTGTGTGAGGGGGAAAAAGAGTTTGTTATTTGTTGCATGGGCATGTTTTAACAGAGAACTATGGGGTAATCTTTTTATCCCATAGTTCTCCTTAGGGTCACGGGAGGACATCTACTAACGTCCTCTTGTGACCCAAGGCTCAGTATATAGCAAGCTATTGCCCACTATATGCTTAGAGCTCCGCAGCCGGGACGCATCCCGACAATACTGTTGAGATCCACCCTGCTGGCTGACTGACAGCGGGCTCTGCCTATCTAGAGGCAGAGCCAGTTGTGCCCGCCCCCTCCTCCGTCTGTTCCTCCAATCAGCGCTGGAGGATCGGAGAGGGAAGGGGAGAATCCCTGCGGTGGAGTGACGGTCAACGCTCTCTGCAGGGAGATGATCAGGAACTGAGTGAGCGCCGGTATGTGTTCGCTCACTTCCTGATCTATAGAGCCGACCTGTGACAGTTTCAATGTCTCTAACGGCTCTAACTATGTGGATGAGTGTAATTCAATCTCCTCATAGTTCTCCTTTAGGCCCCATTCACACTGCGCGATTCGCAAATCGCGCGTTTGTCGCGCGATTTGCATTTTGCGCGATATAGTGTGATTTGCCGCGCGATATCGCACAAATGCTTGCATTGAAAAGCATTGAATCGCGGCAAAATCCGCTCCAAAAAGGGTCCTGCTGTAGCAACACACGACCCACGACAGCAGGACCCTTTGCCCCATTGCCAAGCATTGGAGAGCGATATCGCGCGGTAAATAGCAGCGATATTGCGCGGTAAATAGCCGCGATATTGCGGGAATTACCGCGCGATAAATCGCTCAATGTGAACGGGGCCTTAAGGACCCATAACAAATGGATGGGTCCATACAGCGTACGCATTATATTACAACCCATGTCAACACTTTAAGCATCACGTAACTTCATCTTTGTCATTCTGAACAATGCCCACATTTTATTACATTTGATTACATTTCCAATTCATTTTTAATTCTTATTTTTCTTTGCAGCTATTTCACTGACTGCAGCTGAAATATCTTTCATATGACCAGATCCGTTTAGTAGCTTTCTTCTCTTGTTTTTCTGCAGACATAGTGCTTTGTAGCTGTTATTCTTCCCCGTCTCTTCTTAGGTCTACTACCTTGGCAAAGGAGAAGAGTCTAAGATGAAGATTTCTGAGTGTGGCATTTGTATAGAAGACCTCTTTCTGTCCCATATGAAGAAAGTGGCCAGCTATGTGACCTCCTCCTATCCTAGGGTGCGAGTGATCGCCTGGGATGACATGCTGCGTGGAGCATCCATCCAAACCTTGACAGGTCAGAGGATGTGTCATATTTATAGAGAGTTTTAGAGAAATAAAGTAACTAATACGACCCACTGACAATGGCTAGACAACTAAGGCCCTATTGACACTTGCGACTGGGGCCGATAGCATTAGTCTCATGCCAACAGCTGCAGGGAGAAAATGCTGTACAAAGCAATGACAGCTGAAAGAGGCCATAGCCATTTGCATGTAATTAGAAATGCTGCAATTACCTGCCGACGATGGCACCAGTTAGCAACGGTGTCTGCACTGCCTGTGTAGATCTATATGCTGGGGTGTGTTCCTGACACTCAATAGAGCTGAAGAAGTGGCCTGTATGAGCTACAAAACATCTTCCAACATTACAGAACTATTAAATGTTACTAACTACTATAGGGCCGCAACCAACTAATCGATAATAATCGGCTATGAGAATAGTTATCAACTATTCTCATTATCAATTAGTTGGTTGGATCCCTTAGCTTTCTCCTCCATGCTGGGAGGAGGGCACAGCAAGCAGTGGGCGGGTGCAATAGCCAGCCTTTTGCAATTTGAAATGGCCAATAGCAGGCTGGCTATTGCACAATCCCACTACCTGCTGTATTTTTTTTTCTTTAATCAGAACAGTCCAGGTATTATTATATAAGTGTGTGTGTATTATTCTGCCTCCTGTCTCCTTTAGAGTCTGGAGTTGCACAACTAGTGGAGCCTATGATCTGGGACTACACTCCGAATCTGGATGTTGATGGCAGAAGTAAGTTGAGTCAAATCAGTTTGCTCTTTTATATGTTTTACATAATAAAGAAAATTCATTTAGGATACACACAAGTCGTACATTTTGCCCACTGCTTCCTGTTGATTGGCTGGTAAGCAGACCAGTCACAATTGGGCTGACACAAGTTAGTTGACACATTAGTTCACATTAGTTGTGAAGTATTTTAACAGAGCAGAATTGCTTATAAGTAATGTATATTAGGGATGCACCAATACCGGATCTTCGGTATCGAGTACGAGTACCGATATTTTTATTTTTCGGTAATTACTGCTACCGGAAGTCTCATTGAGTCCTGATTAGCCGGAAAGCTCAGAAGCGTGTAATGACCAGCCAACCGGCTTCCCAATTAGCTAGGATGCCGTCTCCATGCTCCCTTGTTACCAGGTGACGAGGAAGCATGGAGCCAGCTTTCTGGCCAATTAGGAATTGCACGCCTTCCTGGCTAATCAGGGCTTAATGGGGGCAGGTAATGACTCGAAACCTGGCTTCCTGATTGGTCAGGAAGCTGGCTAATCAGGAACAATCATTACACGCTGCTTGGCTTCCTGATTGGCCGGGAAGCCAGCTCCATGCTCCCTCGTCACCAAGTGACGAGGGAGCATAGAGCCGGCTTCCCGGCCAATCAGGAAGCCAGGCAGCGTGTAACAACACGCCTACCGGCTTCCTAATATGGAAGTTCTGGTATCAGGATAGGCATTGGGAGCATATGGGCGAGGACGAGTACTCACCCAAAAACTCAGTATCGGATACCAATACTAGTATCTGTGCATCCCTAATGTATATTTCTCCCCTTATTTAGCTTTACATTCTTTGAATCTCACTCTTTGGTTTGAGTGCGAGTGCGGTCCTACCCAGGAGCTCTGTGAAAAGCTTTGCACTGGCATATATAAAGCTCGGAGCTGAGTTGAACTAAGAGGAATTAATCTCAAGTCCTGGCATACATAAAAGAGACACATTAATGCAGCTCTGTAATCAATAATACAGTAATACATAATTAAAGGAGAACTATAAGGTGAGTGCTTTTCACTCACCTCATAGTTCTAGCCGACCTGCGACAATGAGACTGTCACAGGTCGGCTCAGTAGATCAGGAGGTGAGCGAACATATACTGGCATTCTGTCACGGCTCTCTGCCGTGACAGGGGAGGGGCTCCGATCTGCCAGCGCTGACTGGCGGAACGGACGGGGGAGGGGGCGGGTACAGCTGGCTCTGCCTCTAGATAGGTAGAGCCAGCTGTCACTCACGCAGCTGGGCGGATCTCGACATCGATGTCGGGATCCGCTCCGGTGTCTCGGTATACTGAGCTTAGGGTAACGGGAGGACGCTAGTTTGTGTCTTCCCGTTACCCTAAGGAGAACTATGGGGGAAAGCCCTGACCCCATAGTTCTCTTTTAATTTAAACACAAGCAATGTAAGTAACTGAATTTGACGTGGTATCAGCCTATTGCTGATCTCTGTACTGCAAAGTGGGGAAAGGAGATTCAGCACAAAGAGCTTATTTGTCTGCAATGCTAACCAAGGGACGTGCTGATGGGAGGAGAGAGAAGAGCTCATCAATCATCTGCTTCTCCTTTTTACTGTCCAGTCACAGGATGGGGGAGGGACAGGACCTGTAAGTGTTGCTGTACCGCGGATTAGAAAAATCAGGTCTGCTGCCCTGCCAGATAGGGTTGTACTGTTTGTCGGAGCTGTGTAAATCTCTGGGCTGGGTGGACAAATACAATCCTTTGTATAACATCTTCCTTAAGTGTATTTCATATGTGCATTTAGCCGCTTACCTATAGTTCAGCTTTAGGCACAGCTGCATATTTCCTGGATAGCACTTCATTTATATGTATATATGATATAAAATGTTGCCTGAAGTTGCTTTTTATAAGATATTCCTCTGGAGACTCCATCAGTGCCATTCAGTGTTTGAGTTATCTGTTGTCTCCCCGCAGCTGATCTGATCGAGAAATACTGGCAGTGCGGCTTCCACAAGATCTGGTTGGCCAGCGCTTTTAAAGGTGCAACCGGCCCTTCCCAACTGCTGACCCTTATCGGGCATCATCTGGAAAACCACAGATGTTGGCAGCAGGTTGCCCAGAGAGTGCCACAAGGCATCCTGCAAGGACTGGCGCTGACAGGGTGGCAGCGGTAAGTACATGAGGGGAAGCCATGTTGTCTACCAAAGCAATGTTTAGAATGGAGCTGCTTCGCAATGCACTTGGAACTGGTCATATCATAGGGGCATATGGCACAGGCAACGGCAGCCGATATCACTGCAGCAGCGGCAGTGTTGTCGGCTTACTACAGGAAGTTAGGAGCTCACTGGATTTCTGATAGATCATCAGGTATTTTCCTGTACTTGCAGAGATTCTAAAGTCATAAAACACGGTGACTTGTGAGATGTACTGTATGTGGTTTGTTTTTTTATTTTGCCAAGACATACACTTTAAAGGATAACTGTACCTTTTGAAATAGTTGTCCTTTAAAGGAGAACTATGAGGTGAGTGCTTTTCACTCACCTCATAGTTCTAGCCGACCTGTGACAATGAGACTGTCACAGGTCGGCTCAGTAGATCGGGAGGTGAGCGAACATATACCGGCGTTCGCTCACCTCTCGATCCTGTCACGGCTCTCTGCCGTGACAGGGGAGGGGATGGATTCCCCACTCCCCGCTCCGATGCTCCAGCGCTGACTGGCGGGGGGGAGGGGGCAGGTACAGCTGGCTCTGCCTCTAGATAGGCAGAGCCAGCTGTCACTCACGCAGCTGGGCGAATCTCGGCTGTAGCTCGCGGTATACTGAGCTTAGGGTGACGGGAGGACGCTAGTTTGTGTCCTCCCGTTACCCTAAGGAGAACTATGGGGAAAAGCCCTGACCCCATAGTTCTCCTTTAGGGCCTGCCCCACTTTCCCCCCTGAGTGCAGCCGACCTGGTCCAATACTCCTGCCACTGGTGCAGCAATCTTCACTGACTGACTCAGCCTTCTGACTGGACCTTTTTATAAGTTTGTGACATCATCACTTACAAAGAGAAGCCATAACTATCCCCAGGCACCCAGGGGAGGTATCAAGGATGCGCCATCATTACTTCCTGTCACTGTCCGGCGCCACTAGAACCAACTACAATTCCCATAATACAGTGGGAATAGTAGCTGTCAAAAGGCATTAATGTGGGCAGGATTGTAGGCGCAGGCCAGGAGTCTCCTGACCTGTCAATCATGGTGTTGTTTTATAGTGGGTGGGAAAGACCAGAAGTCTCTAGACCTGTCAATCAAATGCAGTCCTGTAAGTTGGAGGGACAGAGCTGGAGATTGAGATGCCCAGGTCCTCCCACTACAGTTGTCAGTGATATAATTACATTGCTGCTGGTAAAAAAAGAAACACTGGGTGTACATTATATGACCGCTGGTCCAGGAACAGAGTCTTCATGGATCGCCTAAAGGCAGACAGAGTAGGACATAGCCGGACAGGTTGCGGTAGGGAGTTCAGGGATTGAACTACTATGTATCTATGTGCTCAGACTCACTATTCATCTTTCAGGTACGATCATTTCTCCGTCCTCTGCGAGCTGTTGCCGGTTGGAATTCCGTCACTGGCCATCTGTTTGCAGACTATTAAAGAAGGTACGGGATGCTAACCACTGATAACGTTACAGATTATTTCAAAGATATTCGGTAGAGAAATGCGTGGAATCCTCATAGGCACATTGTAATGCATATACGTCAGCTGCTTTACCTGCATGCATTTAGGAGTTTGTAGAGGGGGTGTCACACGTAATGGTCACATCGTCTGGTCTCTCTCCCCAGGATCTTATTCTGAGCACACCGCAGCCTCTGTGAGAAGCATCTTAGGAATGGCGACTCTGGATGTGGAAAACTACATGAGGTCAACTACGTTTCTTTTACCTTTGAGGAAACTAACATCATTTATGTATTTACTACCAGCATTTATATATTGCCGTCAACTTACGCAGCACTTTACATTCAACAATGAAACAAAACAAGAGAGGGGCGCCTTTTCCTAGTGCAGATCAGTTTTATTCAACAATTAAAAGGAGGATGGATAAGTAAATAAGTACTCGCAAAGGTCCTGATGAAGGGGGCGTGCCCCGGAAACGCGTCGACACTCCTATATACCGATCTGCACATAGGACGTATCTGACAGACTGCTACTGCTATCATTCCGGTTCGGTCTCTGCACTGTTCTAAATGCTTGTGAATTCCCTCTTGTGTGAGTACTTATTTACTTATCCATCCTCCTTTTAATTGTTGAATAAAACTGATCTGCACTAGGAAAAGGCGCCCCTCTCTTGTTTTTTTTTTCAGTGTCTTCAGTGTCTCCCTGGCTGTATTGGGGCTGCCTCCTGCATAGATGCCAGCTCTGCCCAAAGTGACCATATATGAAAACCTCTGGCGCTTCCTGATATATCATTTCTGTTTGTTAGCTTACAGTCTAAGCCCTCGTTCACACCTGAACGTTTTGTAGCGCGTTCAACGCTCGACGAACGCTCTACAAAACGCTCAAACATGAAAATCCCATTGTATTCAATGGGTCTGGTTCACACCTTGGCGTATTTCAACCCGTCCGAGCGCGATACAAAACGGCCTACGCCTGAAAAGGTACATGAGCTTCTTTGCGGCGTTTTTGTCTCGCGTCTCCATTGGGATACAGCCAAGTAGCCCTCGGAAACGCGCGTTTTTTTAACCGCGAATCGCGGTAAAAACGCGCGCCGACAATCGCGCATATTCGATACGCCTAGGTGTGAACAGGGCCTAAAGTTCACGTTTCACATGCATACATACGAGGGCCAATTTAGACAGGCACTAATTTATTTTCCAGCATGTCTATGGAGTGTGGGAGGAATCCGGAGTACCCGGAGGAAACCCAGGCAAGCACAGGGAGAACATGCAAACTCCTTCCAGATAGTGTCTTGACTGGAATTCAAAACAAGGAACCCAGTGCGGCAAGGCAGACATGCTAACCACTAAGCCTCTGTACTGCCAACAGCAGCAATGTTTTAGCACACCTGTTTCCTTAAATGGGTCTATTTATAAGAAATTTGCATATAAGCTGCTTGTACATTCCTTCTGTGCGAGGTAACCAGCTGTTACCTTTTGCCCCTGAGAATGGGGCAAAAGCAAATGTTGTCATTATCATCTCTGTTCAGGTGAAACGTCCTTCAATAGGTACATTGAAGTTACAATTCTTGAATCCGCTGGATGGAATGAGCATATAAATATAACTATTGATACTACGGGGATAGATTTAGATGCTCATTCTCTCTAGCGTTCTTTTGAATGGTTTCAGGTAGGGATGAACCAATACCGATACTAGTATTGCTGCCGATACCAAGTATTTGGGCGAGTACTTTTACTCGCCCAAATGCTCGGATACTTACCCCCGATACCAGAACTTCCAGTCAGAGGGAGATCTCGCTCTGACCGGCAGTGCCGGGGAGCATGGAGCCAACTTCCTTTCCAATCAGGAACCCGGGCAGTTGGTTATGACCCGCCTCCCGGCTTCCTTATTGGCTAGGAAGCCAGCTTCACTTGTTGCTAGGCAGCCTGGCTTCCTAACAAATTAGGAAGGTGGGTCATGACGTGCCACCGGGCTTCCTGATTGGTTAGGAAGCCAGGCTGCCTGGCAACAAGTGACGGAGGCTTCCTAGCCAATCAGGAGGCAAATCATGACATGCCACCCAGCTTCCTGATTGGCTAAGAAGCCGGCTTCACTTGTTGCTAGACAGCCTGGCCTTCTGACCAATCAGGAAGCCAGAGGGCACCTAATGACTCGCTGCCCGGGTTCCTGATTGGTCAGGAAGCCAGGCAGCTTGGACAAGTGAAGCTGGTGATCTTTCGCTAGAATACCGGCTTCACAGGCAATCAGGAAGCTGGGCGACGGGTCATGATCCGCCGGCAGACTTCCTGGTAATCGGGGCACCGGTACTCGGTATTGGCGAGTGTGTAAAAAAAAAATATTGGTACTCGATACCGAAAAAACGGTATTGGGGCATTCCTAGTATCAGTAAAACAGCAAAAGGTTTTCCTGGCACACTCACAAGCCAGCATGTATAGAAACTTGTCTCACCACTAAGGTTAAAAACAGAGGTTTAGATACACGTCTTCTGCAGAAAATGTGAAAGCCGCACAGCTGCGCCAAGGCACCTCCACATAGTGCGGTCCTAAAATTGCGTGCAAAATGTTATCTTCTGCCCCGTGTGCTCCAAGATGGAGACTCTCATAGTTTAGAGTTAGGACCACACTATATAGAGGTGCCTTGGCGCGGCTGTGCGGCTTTCACATTTTCTGCAGAAGACGTGTATCTAAACCTCTGTTTTTAACCTTAGTGGTGAGACAAGTTGTTTTACATGCTGGCTTGTGAGTGTGCCAGGAAAGCTTTTTTCTGTTTTACTGTTTAAAGCCCATTCCGTGTGCACCTTGCTGTAAAGCTGGTGACGAATTGATGAGTGCGTTTGTCATTTGTTTTGCTATTCCTAGTATCAGGTCACACATATATACGCTTTAGATACTCATTCACATTTATGAATTCAGATGGAGAGATGGATCCTGTCTCCCTGCCCCATGGGAATGAATGTGTTCTTTTTATTTTCCCATAGTTACACTTTGTTTTTCTCTGCGGTGTATCTTCATTGGCTGTGACTTTGCTTTATTGACATGAAATATATGTATATCTTTTTGTGACAGTGAGGTTACAGGCAGCTATCCCGGCAGTGAGGTCCTGGAGCTCATCACTCAATTTTTCTTCTTCCTGAAGACTCCCACAAGAGAGTTTTTGGATGGGGACAAGTAAGTCCAGGGCACCTTGGATAACATGACAGGCTTAATAATATTTCCCCCCAGTGTTCTTGTTTAAATATTTATCTCTGCTTGTCAAAAAAAAACCTCTGAACAATTCTTCAGCACATCACATCTTTATATCTACTATTATTGCCTGCCCGCTCCTCACCTGCATGAAGCCCGATTTTGTGGGCATTCCTATTGTGTACCTCAAGCAGAGCTCTGTTACTACCTCCCCCTCTGCACTGGCAACCACACTAGCTCAGCACCCTATCGAAACAGGACAATGTGCTACCTGTACTCTGTCCCCAGGATGTGAGACTTCTTCTTTCACTTTTGCCGCCAAATATTTGTTACATGTTCCCATTCACATAGCACAACAATTAAGAAGAACTCCTGGCAGTGCTCACTGCAAGGCTTTAAGTGCTCGTTTTGTCTGGGGAGCTAAAATACTCACCTGAACCATGATTCCGGCTGACTCCTAGACCGCTTCCTTCAGCCTGTCTCCTCCTCTGCTCCATGCAATGAAAAGTTCCTCAGCATCCTCACGTCCAATAAACTGTGTAGGACGTGATGCCTTACTGGACCTTAGACTGCTGGAACGGAGGGAGAGTGAGGCTGAAGGGACCCATCTAGGAACCGGCCGGGATCGAGTTCCGGATGAGTATAACTTCCTAGACAAACTGACCACTTAAAGTGACATTAAACCCTCAGATGTTTTAACATAAAGCAATACTGTAATGTGCGCCTTACTGTAATCCATGGTTGCTTCCCTTCTCTTTGCTGCTCTTCCTTTTTAAATCCTCATGTCTTCTCATGCTTGGGGAGAACTTCGCTTTGCAGCTGAGTGCCTCTTCCTGTAGTGCTGGCTCAGGTTGTGAACCTGCACACAGACACCATGTATCCATTCCAGAGACAAGGCAGTCTGCTGCAAAACAGAAGTTCTGGCCAGCATGAGAACAGATACAGATTTAAAAGGAAGAGCAGCAAAGAGAAGGGAAGCAACCATGGATTACAGTAAGGCACACATTACAGTATTGGTTTATGTTAAAAAATCTGAGGGTTTAATGTCATTTTAACACTTGCAGTGCCGGGGTAGCCCCACTGTAAGGGTTAAGATTTTATGGATGCTAATTGGAATGGAAGCCGGCTTCCCAGCCAATCAGCATGGAACCAGCCAATCAGCATAGAGCCGGCTTCCCAGCCAATCAGCATAGAGCCGGCTTCCCGGCCAATCAGGAAGCCGGGCGGCGACTCATTACTTGCATCCCGGCTTCCAAGGCCAATCAAATTTTTTTACTCACAAATGGGCTCTCGCACCGATCTCTCGTACATCTCCTGGTACCTCTTAAAAGACGGGATGTTATCTGCAGCGGAGGGAAGGCCTCAGGTGCAGACATGACAACTACAGAACTCTTGCAAACGCAGACAAGGTAAGATTACCCGAAATGGAGAAGGTGCCAAACAGCCGGCTCGATGCTGATTGGCTTCCCAGGTAATCAATAAGCCGGGTGGCAGGTAATGACACGCTGCCTGACTTCCTGATTGCCCAAGTAGCCGGCTCCATGTTAGCAGGAGTACCGGTATCATTAAGTACCGAAATAAATATATCGGTACTCATACGCAATATCGAAAAACTGGTATCGGTGCAGCCGTAGTTCTGTTAAATGTACTATTAAAATATTTTTATTATAGCTGTTTAATTAGTGCAAAATATACTAGCTAATCTCTGTAGACTACAGAACACATCCTCACTATGTTAGATGAGGAGAAAGAGAACGTGTTCTGTAATCCTGTCCTAGGGTCACAACACTGCTCCTCCATGGATGTAGTACATTGAGGGAGCATTGCCATCCCAGGACAGGAAGTGCGTTACTAACAGGATCACCAGGTAAAAAACTAAAACCTGGGAAAAAAAGAAAACGAATGCAGCCATTACATTACTGAGGACTGGACTCTGCTATATATTACAATTTTCTTTTTGGGTTTCAATACACTTCAAATGAGTCTGCTAACAGCTTGTTTAAAGTGAATGTAGAAAACCAAAGCAGTTTCTTTAAAGCTGAACGCCACGCACAGCTTCATTTAAATGTACTCCTCAATACCCTCAAAGGACATAAATCTAATTTGTGTGTACCAGATGCCTTAGCAAACCCAGATATTACCATCATCACTGTGCTGTGCATATTCTGTGTAGAGAGCAGAGCTGTGGGAGGATTCCAGCAGGCTCCACCCAGGAAATTACAGGAGGGGGCAGAGACAAGACCAGTCACCCTGCACAAGGAGAGAAAGCAGCAGTGACTGGTCTTTATTACAGAAGGGGGCAGAGACAAGACCAGTCACCATGCACAAGGAGAGAAAGCAGCAGTGACTGGTCTTTATTACAGGAGGGGACAGAGACAAGACCAGTCACCCTGCACATGGAGAGAAAGCAGCAGTGACTAGTCTTGTGGAGTAAACGGGACCCTTCAGAGGAGTCAGTCTTGAGGAGTCATGGGACCTTCAGGAGGAGCCATGGGACCCTTCAGGAGGAACCAGTCTTGAGGAGTCATGGGACCCTTCAGGAGGAGCCATGGGACCCTTCAGGAGGAACCAGTCGTCTTGAGGAGTCATGGGACCCTTCAGAGGAACCGGTCTTGAGGAGTCATGGGACCCTTCAGGAGGAGCCATGGGACCCTTCAGGAGGAACCAGTCTTGAGGAGTCATGGAACCCTTCAGAGGAACCGGTCTTGAGGAGTCATGGGATCCTGTAAAGAAGTTGGAAAATCATCTGGCAGCATCTCAGATCACTCACATATTTTCTAGAGGAGACTCTTCAATCTCTTTGACAGAAATGTTTCTCTGCTCCATAATCTGCATCACCTCACCTGGAAGACAAAGCAAAGGGCACATGAGGTGCAGGTCAGGACAGCCATGGCACAGACCAGTCACTGCTGCTCCCTCTCCTTATGCAGGGCGACTGGTCTTTATTACAGGAGGGGACAGAGACAAGAGCAGTCACCCTGTACAAGGACAGAGAACAGCAGTGAGCGGTCTTTATTACAGGAGGGGGCGGAGACAAGACCAGTCACCCTGCGCAAAGAGAGAGAGAGCAGCAGTGAGCGGTCTTTATTACAGGAGGGGGCGGAGACAAGACCAGTCACCTTGCACAAGGACAGAGAGCAGCAGTGACCGGTCAGTTTCACAGTCCGGTACAGATCTGGAAGAACTCCACAAAGCTCACCGAGAGTCAAGGAAGGATACACATGACTCTTGTATTTAATATTTGCTTATACCAGAGTTCAGCTTTTAAAGGCTTCAGCAATTCTTGCTTTCCCAATACCTTGTAGACTTTGTAGTCCTTGGTGCTCTTATGTAGAAGGCCCTGACACATGCATCGGTAACAACTGTATCTCGTCTTGTATTTGCAGGTTTGTTACCGGCTGGTTCAGCCACTTTCACCGTAAGAGAAAACGTCTCCACCCTATAATGGTGCAGCAGATTGAGCCCCAAGCAGTCAGGTAATGAATACAGGTCATGTCTAGTGGCAGCCATATTGTCATGAACCCAATGGCTCAACCCAACGTGTTTTATTGACATTGTTTAGATCAGCCCTCCAGCTGTGGTGAAACTACAAATCCCATGATGCATCTCTCTCCGAGAGTCATGTCTGTGGCTGTGAGAATCTTGCACTGCCTCATGGGATTTGTAGTTCCACCACAGGTGGAGGGCCAGAGTTTGGCTACCCCTGCTTTGGACATAGGGTACCGGAGGAAAAACATGTGTATTAAAGATGTATTCCATTGCAGTATATTTAATGCTCAACATCACATGTGGGTGTTACTTAGGGCAGTCTCCATGCAAATTCAGCCTGCCTAGGAACGCCCACTCCTTCAGACAGACACCCACCCAACTGATATTTGCATAAGTCCTCCAGAGAGCCAGCCCACTGCTTGCATCAATACTGAGGGCTCTCGAGAGGAGTAATGAGGCAGGGTACTGTGACGGTTTCAGGAAGCTATGTACAGCACACTGCCGGCCCCTCCCACCAGCCATGTACAGCACACTGCCGGCCCCTCCCACCAGCCATGTACAGCACACTGCCGGCCCCTCCCACCAGCCATGTACAGCACACTGCCGGCCCCTCCCACCAGCCATGTACAGCACACTGCCGGCCCCTCCCACCAGCCATGTACAGCACCCTGCCAGCCCCTCCCACCAGCCTTGTACAGCACCCTGCCAGCCCCTCCCACCAGCCATGTACAGCACCCTGCCAGCCCCTCCCACCAGCCGTGTACAGCACCCTGCAAGCCCCTCCCACCAGCCATGAGTCTACCATAAGGTATATGAAGAGGAAGATTAAACTTCAGCTGTAATAATGGAAGCTAACTTTTGTTCCCTTACTATGCAACCATAGCCTGCTGTCCAAATGGACATCCGTATTGGAGGAGCTGCAGACGGCCATGCTGAGGATCTTTCCCTCAGTCACAGTGGAGGAATGGATGGAAGAGAACGCCTTACCGCATTACATGCAGCTTCAGGAATTGGTGGAAGATCTGAACTCTGCCACGGACGTAGGGGGTAATACTGTCCAATAAATGATCTAGGACAGCTCTCTGTTCTTATTCAGAACTCGGTCCACATGTATATCCTGATTGAAAGGGAATCCAAATGTTATATAATATATCTTTGTGAATGCGATCTTAAATGTGAAATAATCGCATCAAATCTCATTAATGTTAAACAACCGACTTGTTTCTACGCATGGTGTAAATGGGGCGGCAGTACTTGTTATACACAAAGCTTGTTCTTGGCAATAGGGATGCACTAATACCGGTTTTTCGGTATGGAGTACGAGTACCGATATTTTGCTTTCGTTGCTCGCTGATACCGGGCAATCAGGAAGCTGGGTAATGACATGCCACCCGGCTTCCTGATTGCCTGGGAAGCCGGCTCCATGTTGTTTGGCTGGCTTGATTGTGATTGGCCGGGAAACTAGCTTCCCAGCCAATCAGGAAGCCTGGAGACGGGTCATTACTCGGCCCCCGGCTACCTGAATGCACAGGAAGCCGGCTTCTTGTTCCCCTACGGCACCGCCAGTCAGAGGAAGCATTCCTAATACTATACTACTCGGTATCGGCACCAATACCGATACTAGTATCGGTGCATTCCTACTTAGCAATGCAACGCTGTAATTGTCCTTAAGGGCCGGTTCACACCACAAAGAGTGTGTTCCCAAGCGTTCGGCCTCTGGAACGTAACCCGGCCGGCTCCCTGCGGGAGGGGGCATGGCTGTGCATTGAAGTCAATGGAACAGCAGCCATGCCCCCCGCCTGCAGTGCGATCGCCGGCACCTGAACGCGTGGCACATCAGTGCCTGTGTTCCGGTCCAGTGCGATCTACAAAAATGCTGCATGCACTATTTTTGCAGATCGCAGTGGACTGGAACGCAGGCACTAATGTGCCACGCATTCGGGTGCCAGCGATCGCACTGCGGGCGGTCTTGCGTTCCCGAACGCTCTGGAACGCACTCTTTGTGGTGTAAACCGGCCCTAAGGGCTTGTTCACACCATCTCTGTATCAGAACTATTTTTTTGTCCGCACCTGAAATGCCTCCCACTGTATACCTATGGTATTTCTGGGCTCTGTTCACACCAGTGCAGTCCGTTCTTGTGCGGGGGAATGCTGCATGCACTATTTCTGGTCTGGAACGCACCAAAATGCATGTAAACGCATCAGAATTGCATGCAAATGCTCTGGACCACACCTGAAGGCACATTTTTGGCTAAAAAAAAATCCTGCATGCATGAAAAACGCACTTCGTTTGCAGAAGCACATTCAAATCTAGTCCAGACATGGTGTGAACAAGCCCTTGCTGTTCCTCTTTCTCAGAGAACGTCTGTGTTTAAAACAAGGAGGCGGCTAAGGCTGATATACTTTAATACTGATGATTACCCATCAGTGGCCCCCAGAAACATGTCAGTACTGCCTGGCGCTGGGCAGAGCCAATAGGGAGCAGTCTAATCTGAGAACTGTGTTTTATATTGACCAGTTTGATTAGACTAGCAGGATTTTTCCCGATTTTATAACTCCTTTAACATATACTGTATATACTGTATGTAAACTGGGAGACGTTATATTTGTAAATCAATGTGGAAAATAAACAATTGCCGTCCTTTCTGTCACATAAAAGGTGAAAACTGTGTTTTCTAATTCTTTTTCTTATCATGGTGCTGCTGATCTCCTCCAGCCTCTTTCAGACACTTCCTGTCTACATGCACTTGCTCCAGTGTCAGCTGCACATCATCGCTCTGCATCGGCTTCCTGATGTTGATAGCGGAGGACCATGGTTGAGCAATGATCGGCAGCATAGCTATTTTAGACTCCATGTGACAGGATGACAATGCCGGAGCGCAGCTGGGAGACGTACAGAGCGTTTGTTGTCACCCTGTAACAGGAAGTGCCTGGACAAGGACCTTAAGCCCTCATTCACACAGGAATCGTCCCGCACGTACAGCTCCGTGCAGGATTGTATCGGGCAGGAAGGACAGGTGCTGCGTGTGATTAGTACGCAGCCCCCGTCCTTCTCTATGGGAGTATGTGGCCGTACGCCGCCCTACGCTCACCCCAAGTGCAGGTCCGTACGGGTGCGGGTGTCCCGGCTCGGATGTAGACAGGATCCATCCCGTCAGCGTACGAGTACGTTCACCCGCACGGGTGTGCAGGGAGGGTGAGTGTAGGGGGGCGTACGGCCGCGTACTCCCATAGCGAAGGACGGGGGCTGTGTACTAATCACACGCAGCACCTGTCCTTCCCGGGAGCTGCCCGATACAGCCCTGCACACAGCACGGAGCTGTACGTGCCGCCCGATTCCAGTGTGAATGAGGTCTAATTTCAAGGTCAGTAGGAATTATTTTACTGAGATTTTAAAAGAACCTATACAAATGTTTCAATGGCGTTAACATGTTAAAGGGGAACTTCAGGCAAAAAAGTATTTAAATATATTCCTCTGTAGCCAAAAAGCTAATAAACCAAATATATATATAAATCTATATACAGTATATTCACATATACATACACACAGTGTACCATTGTACTTATTCTGTGAGTTCTGGTGATTGCTTCATCCATTAAAAGTGGCCTCTGGTAATGATGAGGTGAGAGTGGCCGCATTTGAATGCGACAGTCTGTCGGCATTCCGATCGGTAGATGCATCCAGGGATAGTAATCTATTCCTAACCGCATGTAATCACATCGTATCGCATATGATTACCGTATATACTCGAGTATAAGCCGTCCCGAATATAAGCCGAGGTACCTACTTTTACCAAAAAAAACTGGGAAAAACTATTGACCCGAATATAAGCCGAGGGTGGGAAATGAGGCAGCTACTGGTAGATAGATACCAATAAAATTACATGAATATTTATTTAAAAGAAAAATAACCTAGCTCTGTAAGTGGAAAAGGGGGTACAGGGCTACATATCATGTACTACGGATCATTTAACCCATTCATATTAGCAGAGGATAATTGTAAATCTATTGTTCAGTGCATTCTATATGTAGTATATAGTACATGTACATATAGAGTGCCTGATCTCCGGAGCAGCAGTGACGCGACGCTCGGCGAGGTAAGTAAGATGACGTGCTGGCGCTGACTCGAGTATAAGCCGAGGGGGGCACTTTTCACCCAAAAAAAATGGGCTGAAAATCTCGGCTTATACTCGAGTATATACGGTAC
>NW_017307262.1:282810-299420 GCF_000935625.1 Nanorana parkeri | reverse complement strand
TATTGACCCGAATATAAGCCGAGGGTGGGAAATGAGGCAGCTACTGGTAGATAGATACCAATAAAATTACATGAATATTTATTTAAAAGAAAAATAACCTAGCTCTGTAAGTGGAAAAGGGGGTACAGGGCTACATATCATGTACTACGGATCATTTAACCCATTCATATTAGCAGAGGATAATTGTAAATCTATTGTTCAGTGCATTCTATATGTAGTATATAGTACATGTACATATAGAGTGCCTGATCTCCGGAGCAGCAGTGACGCGACGCTCGGCGAGGTAAGTAAGATGACGTGCTGGCGCTGACTCGAGTATAAGCCGAGGGGGGCACTTTTCACCCAAAAAAAATGGGCTGAAAATCTCGGCTTATACTCGAGTATATACGGTACATGCAGAGTGCCGGTGTTCTATCGAAAGCTCCAACTCGTCGAAATCTCCAACTACCTCACTGCCGGGTACTTGCAAGTTGGAGATTTCGACCAGACGGAGTTAGACTGCAAAACACAAAGACTGGTGGAGCTCTGTACAGCCGCATTATAACAATATTCAGCAGGTGGCAAACTCGACGAGTATTCTGAAAACGCCATGCGCGCACCGCAACTGTACAGAGCTCCAGTCTTTCTGAGCACCGGAAGTGAGGTAGTTGGAGATTCCGATGAGTTGGAGCTTTCGATAGGACACCGCCACTTTCGAATGCGCCCGCTGCATTGAACGGGTGACAGTAGCCACTTCTAAATGGCATATTTGGAATTTCTGCTGCTCCAAAATGCACCTTATCTGTAGGTGTGACTGTAGCCTTAAAGATCCCAAAAGTCTTCTGCCATTCATCAGCATCGTCTCATAATACTTTTATTTGCTGTATAAAAACACAATATATAATTACACAACGGCTGCGTAGTTTCAAGTAATACAAAACGACAACATGTTGTTAAACATAAATTATACATAAAAACAAAGCCCTGCCGCTAACACTTTGCGGCTCGTGGTCAGGTGCCTAGAACCCCGCACCTGTCTGTAACAAGCAGAATGAGTACCGCATTCATTAAACAATATGCTTTCCGTAAGGGCGGAGTCACAGATCTCCTTGGTTTTGTTTTACCAATGGACAATCAACATTTGCCTTGTCCCATTCCATGTTGATTGGATTTATGTCTCTGTGCTACCTGTGTGGACCCCAAACATGGCAGCATCCAAATGGTTATAGCTCCGCCCCCCATTCGTATGCTGCCATGTATTGGCATTAGGAAAGGAAAATGACCGATAGGTAAGCATACAATTTTCCGTTTTGTATGCTGCAGCATTAGCAGTACCCTTTTATTTAGAAGCATCGAAATTCAATGATTTCATTGGGATTCCCAAATGCTTTTGGCCATACAGTGTAGATCAGGTGTCCAAAAACATTTGGCTCTATGCTGTAGCTGAGGCTCTGCTTAAATGGTTAATTGCTACCCTGACAGGTTCCCCTTAAATATTTCTGGACTAGGAAGGATTTAGGATTGCCTCACACTTCGGTACCATTATAAAAGCTCATAATAAATATTTTGAAGGTAACGAGTTTTGTGTTCTCATATGATTATTAATGGAACGAAAAAAAGGGATATCACGGGGCTAAATCTGCAGTAGCCAACCAGAAGAAGGAACACGGCCCCACGTGTTAGATTGCAAGCTCCTATTGGTCTGTACAATTCCTTTGCATCTTTATAGTAGTAAGCTTGTTAATTGTACAGCAGTTGTGTCTTATGCCAAAGTCATTTCTTAGTACCACGAACAGTGAACTTTCACCTAGGTCTGCTTTCCAGTCTTGGACGTCACGCGCCGATAGGCCGGCCAAGGCAAAAAAAAAAAAACAATGGTTGTAAAATGTCATCAACTTCTTATCCGGTGTATATATCTGGTGTAATATGGGTTATTTGGTGAGGAGAGGCAAGGCATGAAGGCCAGACAGCTTATAGTATATACCTAGATGACATCATATGAAGAACGGAGTCATTGATACATGGAATATCTGTTACCATTGATCTCTGGTGGAAGATACTTAGTTGGCCCCATAGCATAGCCCCGCGGAAACCAGGCTTTGGGAGTATTTTTCAAGTTCCATAGGATGTAACACTGATCCACGCGTCGATTTGGTGTGCATCTTATACAAATATTTGGAATTGAGAAAACGAAGGCACGTTCGTCAAAAGGCACGGGAGTTAAAGCAATTGGAATAGTGCAAGGAAAAAAATATGAATAATAAAAAGCTTGATGGACCACAGTGATGGTTGTCACTGAAAAGTTAAACCATTTATAGACCACAGGCTGTGATGTCACCCGGAAGGATTATATAGACAGTAGGTTGTGTCTCATTGTTGCCACAGACATTATCTTAGATGGGCAATACAGCTCACGTTCAGTATTTTGTTAGGCTGTGGTGTGCAGGACTCATTCGTCATCTTTGTCCAAGGCTTCCTCGCTGTCGCTGCTCTCCTCTGCTATTCCGGAGTGGAATCCTGCCATGTCTAGTTCCAGGAAGTTGGTCAGGAGTTTGGCCACGGCTTCCACATCACTAAAAACGGAGAGATATAGATATGAAATAGGCGGTGTGACAGACTGAAGCTTCACTGGGGCTGCTGGAGGAGCCTGAGGGCTAGCCTCCTTCCTACTGACTATGGACCTACCGGTAGAACTATGGAGCCCCCCCCCTCAGACCTCTTGGGTTACATGGAACCATTCTCCTAGGTTTATGTGTGGATTGAAAATACTGCATGTTTCCCCATGCATTACATTTAAGTGACCCTATGTTCATTATAGGCAGCAGGCTGTCTGGGAGTGACCATTGTTTGGGATGATCGAGCTCTTATCTAATTAAGGACATTCATTAGGTTTAAAGAGTGTCTGTGCTTAAAGGAATTCCAATGCGGCACCCGGCTGTCTAGGGGAGGGAACTGTTCAACACACTGAACTCTTATCTGATTCTGTGAGGTATAAACTCTGTGTGCTTTCTTCAATAAAGTCAGTTCTTGGTTTTCACTTCCACATTGATGTTGTCTGATGATTGAGGAGTTTAGCTTTCTGTCCTAATACATTGGTTCTGTCCAATAATTAGGCAGGTTTGGTCTGAGGTCACTGGAATTCAGGTTCCAGCGGAGAGGAAGCTGATGTCTGACGGAGGTACCCAGTCGGTGGGGTACCAGGCGGTCCGTCACAGGCGGCACCACCTTGTGTACCTGACAGTTTTGGCACCGTGTCTCTTATTTACCTGCGTCCTCCCAGTACTGCGCTTTGGGTAAGTGCGTGAGATATTCCCGTCAGAAGACGCAACACAATAAGGTAGCCTATCCCAAAGTATCTCACTTTCTCCTCTTGGACGCTGATGTCTCTTATCTCGCTGAGGAGCACCACCGCTGCAGGAGAGATAACAATGTTTTACAACAAGGATGATCCATCTGTGATGCCCACTTCCACCAGCCCCGGAACACAGAACTGGAACCACCTACCTTGTTCCTGGCCTCCTTTACACAACGTCAACAGCTTCCTGTACAAGTTGAATGTTTTTAGGGTGACCTTCCCTTCCCGCTTGTCAAATATGGCTTCCTTGGAAAAAAAAACAATGGAGAAAAACAACTGATGAAGGGGCCAAGTGTAACTAAAAGAGGAACTTTATCAAATGGGAAGCTGCAAGTTCCTAAGTTCCACAAAAGTTAAAAAGTAACTATTCTTGAAGCAAACCCGAAGTTACCTAAAAGTCAGTAAAGTGGTACGGTTATTTCGTTTTGCTCCTAAAGAGACTCTGTTGCCATTCGAACAAAATAAAAAAGTAGCTCCCTTCAAAAGGTGGCCATACACTTTACAATCATCGCAAGACCTTAGTCTTGCGATGGTTGTAAAGTAATTTAAAAAATGTACGATCTGCCCATCTTGGACAGGCAGATCGTACTTGCGATCATCGCAAGCCCGCCCCCCTGAGGGGCAGGCTTCCGACGACTGCAATGCTGAACGGGCAGTGTGCGCGTGCGCACAACGGCCAGTTCGGCATTTGTCTCCCGAGCATCATTCCAACCAGCCGAAAATCGTAAGATTTTCGGCTGGTTTTCTAGCATGCTCCTTAGACAAAAGACGTGCGACCGTACAGAAGAAACGGTCGCACGTCTTCGTTCACACTGCTCGATTCTCGTACGATCGCGGGATTTCCCGCGATTCTCGTACGAGAATCGCGCAGTGTATGGGCACCTAAAAGACTAATACATACCAGTCCAAAAGGCATTGAAGGGAATTTATCAAAACTGGAGCAAACTAAATCTGGAGCAGTTGCACATGGCAACCAATCAGCTTCTCTCTTCAGTTTGTGGAGTTAAGATTTGAAAATGAGAGAGAAGTGTCGATTGGTTGCCATGCACAGCTGCTCCAGTGTTGATAAATTCCCTTCGATGACTCCGATCTTTGCTCACTTCAGGAGCTATGAAGAACCTCCAGTATTTAAAGCGGACCTTTACCCATATCTTTAAAATAACAAAAAAAAACACCTTTAGAAATGTTTAGTAATGACAATCCACAAACAGACACTTCCAGATAATTGCCGGCTTTGTATTCTTTGCATACCTTGTTTCTCTTTTCCTCCCCAGTCTTCTGACAGTGACCATTATTACTAAGGGCAGATTATTAGCTCTCCTTTTAGTTCCTGGATTTCTGGCACATGTGACTAGACATGTGACTAGGTCATGTGACATGCGCATAATTTCTGCCCAGAGGTCTTCTATTTGACGTCCAATGTCCCTCAATGGACTCCAAGAAAAGGATTTACAGTGCATTGAAAAAAATTCTATTTTTAGGTCTACATACACTTTATCTTTAGCAGGCGGCCTAACAAAGGCTGAGATCCTCTGAAATTTGGAATCATTAGGCAACCTGATGTGGAAATCAGACCCACCTGAGAGTCCGCACAGCCCACCTGAGACCCCGCACGGCCACCTGAAAGTCCTCACAGCCCAGCATAGACCCCGCACAGCCCACCTGAGATTCCACACATCTCACCTTAGAACCTGCACAGCCACTTGAGAGCCCGCATAGTCCACCATAGAACTTTAACATTTATATAGTCTTAAAGATACAACCAGCCCTCAAGGTAACCATAATGCTGATGCGGCCTGCAATGAAATTGAGTTTGACACCCCTGATCAAGGATAACATAGCTGAACTGGAAAGTTAGCTGAATTGGAGAATTTTTCCAATTAATTTATTTTGTCCTAGATTGTTCACTTCTCCCGCCTCCTCCAAACTCTTCACCCTTTTGTGAATAACCCTGTGGGTCTTTATGAAACAACAATAAAAACCTAATGGAACTTTGCACTCTTCCCGACACTACTCAGAAGTAAATCAAAATGTTTTGGCTGGAAATCCACTTTGATAGAAATGTGCTTTTAAGCAAAAGTTTGAAGTTTTAATACCAAAACTGACTTACTTCCCAATCTTCTAAATTCTGCATAGCCACAAAGAGACAGCCGGCCACATAGAAGAGCCTCCAACCAAAGGAGTCTAGAGAAAGGGAAAAATGCAAGTATGAGAAATTAAGAGTCATTTCGATAACAAACCAAAACAACATCAGGGCAAAGAAACACATTTGTGATTGGTGGTTTAGTTTAACAGAGACACATTGTAGAACCAATGGGAAACAACCTATAATAAAGTATCTACAATACAGCAGCCACTGTGGAGTGACCATTCATTCATCCTCCTCTGTAGGAATTTCTAATTACTCATCTTCGAAATTGGATATCAAACCGCTCTTGGGCGTAGGATGGGGAGGGCAGGCATAAGTCTGGGCTAGTAAGAGGGAGCTTATTCCAGCCACCCCAGTCCAGACTTTCCTGTAATGTGCACCAACCCAAAGGGAGCAAAAGCCCATTAAGATAATATGATAGTACTCAAGATGGGGTGGAGGCAATATACCATGAGAAAGCAAATGAAGTCATTTCTACATAGTGTGCTATTGTGTGGCAATCCCACTGTAGAATTGGGTGTTATGATCACCTGGGACTCTCAGCCAGATGGGCTGAGACGTTTCAGGAAGCAAAGGATTGTCTGGATTCTGCTTGGGATCCTGGAACTGGGAGGTTTCAAGGTGATTCTGGAGGAAAGATGAGATCCCTAGTCCTGGGTCCAGGCTTTAGCAGTGGCCAGCACTCGATAATTGCACAGGTGTGCACGGCCATTAAGAAAAGGATGCTGGCTAGGGGAATGAGCTCCTGCTGGGAAAGAGGAACAGACCGTGTTCAGGTGTCAGGAGAACGCCCCCAGAAGTCAGAGAGGAGTCAGGTGGTGAGTGTGCTGAAGGCACACTAAGACAGCCAAGGAGGCTGGGAGAGAACTGGTGAGACTAGGAGAGCAGTGAGCCTGAGTGGCCACCAGTACCAGCGTGGGACAGCACTTCAAAGAGGACCAGTGGGTCAGAAGTGCTAAGGTTTAAAGTGGAAGCCAGGAGGCTGCTATTGTGCTGTTTTAAAGCCTTGCACGAATATTATGTTGAACAACCCCTGCGAGGGTATCCAAGATGGATATATGAACTTTGTTGTGAATAAAAAGTGGGCTACCGAGCCCTTAAACTGAAGATATTGCGAGTAGACTGCATTCTTAAGCGCTCACCATATGTGCTAATATCCCCGAACGTCACAATAGTTACAAACGTTCCGTTCTCCGTGTACAGATATGTGTTCGTGCTAACCATAGTTTATTAAGATGCAGCCCGTCTCGGCTGAAGAGCCGATAGCCGACTGCGAAGTCAGCCCAGTTCTCCAGGAAACCAAAACTTAGTTAACTAGAGAAGCCTGGACAAACCTAACTTTAGAGGGCCCTAGAAGACCCTGGAGACTTCTGATGGAATGCCATTGTCCATCTTGAGCAAACAAGCTCCATGTTAAGAAGTAAAGAGAGTAGCACAGTTTTGATGTGGTTTTGATGTTTTGAAGGCTTCTGGAGAACAATACACGTTATACTCATTTGCAGTTTTAGCTTGTTCTGTCACTAGGGTTGTTTAAGAGACAGGTGCACTTTACCAAGACTCTGTCAATGGAGGGAAGCAGGGCAAGCTGCTGCAGTTATGAAGTGCAGACACCTGGAGGTGCTCATATCTGCGGCAGCCTCCCAAACCTTCCTGTAAGGGTGAATGCCGGGCCATGGATAGGATTCCGGATAGCATCAAAGCTTGCCACTAAGCCCCAACTTCACCATTGCTATTGTCACTTCCTGTGCTGTGATGGGCAGCCTCACTGATCAATAGGAATGTTCAGGAGGTAGGAGAGGATGGGTATGTTTTGGCATTGTCACAAGGTGCCAGCACTTTGCCTGTCAAAATGGTTTGAGATTCAGCCATGACAGATAAGTGTGAGAGGCAGCTGCAGGTAGGTGCCCTTCTAGATGCATGCAGCACTTCCTACCCCTTCCTTCCTGTGGCAGAGTTTGTATTCAGAGGGAACTTACCTGTGCTGTAATACGCAGCTGCCAGCCCCACCGAGGAGATTCCTAAAAAACAAATACACGTTATTCCTAAAATGATTCCAGGGATTGCTTAAAGTCCCAATTAAGTCTACCCCTTTTTTTTGTCCTTATAGTCCTTTGCGGCCAGGTGTTACGACTTTCACTTAGAGATGCCTAAGGCTAGGTTGAGATCCGAGCGATCCCGGGACCGCACGATCGCGTGTGCACGGCAGTTGCCCCGCGGCCCCATTGATTTCAATGGGGTTACATCCGTGCGGCCAACGCTGAAAAAAGGTACAAGTACCTTCTTTTGCAACAAAGGATGCGTGGCTTTTTCAGCCACAATCGTGTTCGATTGGACGGGCAGAATTGCAGCGGCAAACCAGTGCGATCCGCCCGGCGCGACTTGGGGTGCCATTAGAAAATAATGGCACCGCCAGCGTGATTGGTTGTGGTGGGCAATCCGTGCGGTTTCGTGAACGATTGCCGCGCGGTCACAGATCGCGCAGGTGTGAACCTAGCCTTAAAGAACATTTTTTTTCTTGGAAGAAATAAATTATTCAGCCCCATCACTCCACTGCTCTATGTTGTTATGGACGGGTCACGGCCACACTCCTCATCGCATGTCCTGATGTACACTTGTAGTGCTGAGAAGGTAGGGGCGTGTCTTAGGAAGACCAGGCAAAGATAGTGGTCACCAGTAAGGATGGGCTCGGGCGTGTTCGCAGCTCCACGTGCCGAGCCCGCCAGGAAGCTGACAGCGCCAATCACAGGTACTGAGATATTTTCCCGGTCCGCTGCTGCAGAGATCGGGAAATGTCTCAGTGCCTGTGATTGGCGCTGCGCGCTGTCAGCTTCCTGGCGGGCTCGGCACGTGGAGCTGCGAACATGCCCGAGCCCATCCTTAGTCACCAGCACTCACTTGCAATGTGCAAAAAGGATAGCACTTTTATTGATATGTCACATGCGTCAAGAAGCCAACGTTTCGGGGCCACACAGGGTCCCTTCATCAGGGCGACATCTTGACGGCCATGTGCAAGCCTTTAGCCAATTAGGGCTTCACAAGGCACATTGCATTGTGGGGTGTTCAGCAGTCGAACAGACCGCCGAACGCCCTTACAGTTCGTGTGTTTGACGAACACACGAACTAGCGATGTTCAAGTCGAACTCACATTCGACTTGAACATGCAGCCCATCCCTAGTCACAAACAGATTTTGAATCTAAGTTCAATCAATCGCATCCATTGAACTCCTGGATGGCAGCTTACATGTTTCCAGGCGACCACTTTCGATTCGTATGTTCGATTCTCAGTTAATCAAAGGCAGTTGAACCTGCCACGTGTGTGACCAGCTCAAGAGTAGCCATCAACCCCTATAGACGAAATGGCTTACTATGATGAAAGCTATACAGGGAGGCTACTCGTGTCTACATCCATCTAACGAAATGGGGGTCAACTCACCAACCAAAAGGGACCAAGAGCGGATGCTGGGGTTCCTCTTCAGGTGTAAACGGGTCCCCGTGTGGCTCTCCACCTGCATATACATGGCTGACTTCTTCCTGGAAGACAAAGGGAAGGAATGACTCCAGAAACCCGGATGGGCTGGCAGCCTTATCTGGGGAGGCTTTTATCTCATCAATATGGAGGGTTGAGTAACACCCACTTCCTGCTTTCTGGTAAACCAGTAACTGGGTGACAGAGGGAAGAGGAAGCAGAAGGAAATAAGGAAGTTTCATTGTAGTAGAAGCTCCAGTGTGTCGCATTGCTAAATGTTTTGCAACTGAAGAAATACTCTAGAGCACATGTGCCAAACTCAAGGCACTGGGGCCGAATCCGGCCCACCAGGTCGTATCCTAGACTTCTACTTTCAGATCTCGGTATTAAGTTATTACTAAAACCAGTGATAATGGAATGCAGAGGAAATTATGATAAAGATTAGATACATTTATATAGTCTTACAGATACCTTTGAGGGCAACCATAATGTTGATGCGGCCCATGATTAAATTGATTTTGACACCCCTGCTCTAGAAGAATGTAGCTAATCAATTCATGGGGAAGCGATGACATCACTGACGCACACGTGAGCCATTGTGTTGTCCTTGGTTGGTAGAAAATGCGTGGGACATCTAGAACACTCCTAGCCCGTTCTTTTCTAACTATATTCATTCATCTGACAAGATGGCTGCCCTGGTTATGTCACTAGATCATTATATGTAAACCCTTAAAGCTGAACTCCGAGCACACCAACTCTTATCTAAAAATACTCCTCAATAAAAACAAATGACATAATTCCACTTTGTGTGGACCGCATGCCTTTGCAAACCCAGATGTTACTGTGACAAAGTAGCAGTGACATCATCACTGTGCTGTACATAGCTTGTGCAGAGAGCAGAGGTGTGGGAGGGACCCAGCAGGCTTCATCCACTATAGGAAATTATAGGATGGACGGAGACAAGACCAGTCGCCCCGCACAAGGAGAGAGAGCAGCAGTGACCTGTCTTTATTACAGGAGGAGGCGGAGACAAGACCAGTCGCCCCGCACAAGGAGAGAGAGCAGCAGTGACCTGTCTTTATTACAGGAGGAGGCGGGGACAAGACCAGTCTCCTTGCAGCCACTTCCTGTCTACATGCACTCCAGCGATGTAATGTGTGTTAAAAACAGCCATCTATAGCCTCTATTGCAAGCCAGCGTGACAATGCGAGAGCACAATTGGTTGACAAGAATAGAGGGTTGTCACCCTATAACAGGAAGTGCCTGAAGAAGGGTTTTACGTGTAGTACATACAGAGCCATAAATATGCTTTACAGTAAATCCATAAAGAGCATGTCAAGGCTAAACTTTGTTTTCTTCGGGAAAGGGTTACGACTCCTGTTTGTTCTGCTGTCCGGGAGAGATTCCCCTTTACTTCCTGTCATTCTGACAACATTTCACCAGACAGGAAGTGAGTGGAAGCCACCAACAGTGACACAGACAGAAACTAAGGCTACATGTGGAACTATACAATTTTAGCCCTCTGTGCTCCTGGGCCCCCTAGCAGTTGCATGGTGTTATATGCATACATATATATGCCCTCCCATATGTAATCACCATTATGCAGGGGGCATTGTATGGCTGACAACGGTGCGCCCTGCGGCTGTACAATGTAGAAGCAAGATGTCACCTGCACACTGCAGAGGTTGCTCAAACAAATGTCTTTTATTGAAGCATATTGTCACAGTGATAGCAACGTTTTGGGGCCGTGCAGGGTCCCCTTTATCACGCTCAGCATACCATACTGAGGTCATACTAAGCCTGACGAATGGGCCCCGAAACGTCGCTATCACCGTGGCAATATGTGCCAATAAAAGATGTGCAGGTGTGGTGCGGTGTACAGGTGACATCTTGCTTCTCCATTGATCTCAGCTGCACCGTCCGCAGTCATTTCAGCACCCATCCCTAAGGGGTTTCCGGTAAGGGGTGCGGTAGTATACTCTTTGGACTGCAGCCATACAAAGACGCCTGTATAGGGCTGCCATACCACAGAACCACTAGCCAATAAAAACGACTTTACCCGGCTGCGGCTCCCAACCCTACTTTCCAGAGAAGTGCCCCCGTACAGGACGCAAAGTCCAGGAAATCAACACATCGAAAAGCCAGGAATCGCAACTGCAACAGAAAATGTTTCCATCATGAGCGCAGAATGCAAGACGCAGGAAGAATTCCAGCCAGCCAGATGTGCGGGGCTGACAAAGGAAATAGAGATCTGTGCAAGCGTTCCCCTCCCTTGCCGGGGTCAGGGCAGTGCTGGGGGCAGAAAAGCAGACCCCCTCAGTGCCTCAGCGGTCACACAGCCCCCCCCCCGGTGCCTTCAGAAAGCTACACAGACGCAGGTCTGCAGCACTCACCTGCTTGTCTTCACCTCCAGCAACTTCCCCAGCCACACTGAACCGCCTGAGGCATGCTGGGAGACTGGAGGAAACACCCTGGCTTCACCCGGCTGCTCCCCTCCAGTGCCTGCATCCCACACCAGGGGGCGCTGTCTACCTTCCCTTGCCATGACAATGAATGTAGCAACTTCTTTGCAAAGAAAAATGTTGTAGCCAACCTCAAAGGACCTCAATGCTGCACCTCAGGAGTTGTTGTATACGATCAATCAGTGCTGGCCATACACTGTGCTGGCCATACACTGTGCTGGCCATACACAATGCTGGCCATACACAATGCTTGGTGCCTTCAGAAAGCTACACAGACGCAGGTCTGCAGCACTCACCTGCTTGTCTTCACCTCCAGCAACTTCCCCAGCCACACTGAACCGCCTGAGGCATGCTGGGAGACTGGAGGAAACACCCTGGCTTCACCCGGCTGCTCCCCTCCAGTGCCTGCATCCCACACCAGGGGGCGCTGTCTACCTTCCCTTGCCATGACAATGAATGTAGCAACTTCTTTGCAAAGAAAAATGTTGTAGCCAACCTCAAAGGACCTCAATGCTGCACCTCAGGAGTTGTTGTATACGATCAATCAGTGCTGGCCATACACTGTGCTGGCCATACACTGTGCTGGCCATACACAATGCTGGCCATACACAATGCTGGCCATACACAATGCTGGCCATACACAATGCTGGCCATACAAGCGACTGACCAGATTGATGCAATGAATGCGATTCCTATCAATTCGGGACTGTTGGCTTCCTGGATCTGTTCGGTAACTTCTGCAGTCAGGCAATTTTCAATCACAAAATTGACCAATCAGCAAGCGTTCCTATCAGAACCAAGGAACAGTCCAAACTTTGCAGCTTCCTGGATCTGTTCAGCAGTTTTTGCGATCAACCAGCTTTGGACTGCCAAAAATTACCGACCGAATCAACGCAACCAATCAGCAACAGTTTGTACGAAAACTGGGGAACGATCAATACTTTTGTGTTCCCGGAGGAATGCTTAGAAACAAAGTAAGGGTTCTGTTCACCACCTATGCATGTGTTAATTGCACGGTTCATAACATACGTTACCGTGCAATGCACCTACCATGCATTAACAGCGTGGGAGGTGCGTTGCATTGCCATTTGTTTGAATGGCATCCCAAAATGCACCTCCCAAAAATGTGACCGTGTCACAACGCCCTCTACCACAATACCGTGCGTTGTGCGGTTGAAAAAAAAGTAGTGCACACTTTTTTTCAACTGCAACGAATGGACTTTTGGTACCCTGCTGTGCGCTCAAGTGCATTGTGGGTGGGAGGTGCGTTTCGGGTGCCATTCAAATGAATGGCAATGCAAAGTACCTCCCACGCTGTTAATGCATGGTAGGTGAGTTGCACAGTAGCGTATGTTATGAACACACGGTAGGTGCATTGTGCAGAACTGTGCGATTAACGCACGCATGTGGTGTGAACAAGCCCTGACTAAGGTAAGATTCACACCTGCACTACACCCGGGACACGCATCCTGCACAATGCAGGCAGCGATTCCCGCACGGCCCCATTGATTGAAACGGGGTAACATCCGTGCTGCAATCGCAAAGAAAAGGTACAAGTTCCTTTTTTTGCGATATACAACGCGCGGCTGTTTTAGTGTGCGGAATCGTGGCGGGAAACAGCGCGACTGGGGTGCCATTACAAAATAATGGCACCCAAAGCGCAATCGGTTCACACCTTGGCGACTCCGCGGCATAGAAAATGGAAGTGTTATAACTGTCACATTTGTATGCACTATGCCCCATATGAAAGATTATTCTGCACTTCCTGTCCCCGGAGACACAACAAGAAGTATGCAAAAAATCTCCTCTAACTAAAAGGAAATCCTAATACCTGACAGTGTCCAGCAGAAGGTGTCCCCATTGGATGATTTCCCCTCTCTTCCTGTTCTGGTGACAACTTATTTTCCTCCATGGTCACCAGCACACATAGCTTTTCACAGCTGGGACCCAAAAACCTGGGCAGAAGTTCTAACCTGCCCCTGCTCCAGCCAAAACTACAGAAAAGTGTTTTGGCTTTATTACACCCTAGCAATAAAATGAGACCTGCATCTGATTGGTCACGATATTACTATTTTATTTTACAGTATTATTGTTATTAATAATAATAAAAATTGCTCAGAGCAGCTCCGCCTCCCATGCACGTCCAATGTCCTCAGAGTCACACACACACTCCATGGAAGCCAGTCACATGACTCTTTATGCAATACCTGTAGTGATGTTTTTCCACCACTAGAGGCACTAACCTCTGCCCCAAATAGTCACCCTGCCCGCAGACATCTTTGGGTGTCCTCTCCCTTTCAACATACAGGAATGGACTCCATAAAAATGTCTGCTCTCGTTACAAGCCATGCTGCAGCACTGCAGACACATCCCTCTGACACCAGGATCACAAGGGAGGAAGTTATAGTAGCGGGATGGAAAGCAAGCTGCCTGTAGGCTGATGTTGATTGGTTTGAGGGCTGTCAATCAGGAGGCATCAGGGGAGGGGGCAGGAGATGGTGTAACAAAGGGCAGGGTGACAGCAGAGGGGCAGATTGGGCACCCCTCAGTGTGATCTCAGGATCTGCAGGCTACCTGTCCTCCTCTGCCAGACATGAAGTGTGAGAACTGCACCAAAACGGTAAGAACTGCCCCACAGGGGGTTCAAATGAATGGCTGCTATCAATGCAACCCCTTCTCTTCCCCAGGGGGGCTCCAAATCTGCTTCCTATAGTCCCTGCATCCATTGCTGAGCTCCTGTGTTGTTACAATGTTTCGTTTTATGTTACAATGTTTCCTTTCGTGTTACAAATGTTTGTGTTTCCTCCCCAATGTTTATAAATGGAATCTTGATGACTTCCCCATCAGACCCTGAGCAAGTTTCTTTGTAAATAACATTGAGAAGAGGGCTGGAAGATCTGACTTTGGGTCTGTCCAGTATTAGAGATCCATTATAGTTTTTTGTTTTGTCTTTTACTGGCAAAGGGCATTTAAAGATCATTTTATATTTATTTTATGTCATTGTTTTTGTAAGAGGGGACTGAAGTGTTGTGTGTAGGTAGTCATGTCTGGATAATCCATAACGTCACAGTAACAGGTTGTATGGACAGGACATATTGAACTATTGCTCATGTTGTTTAGGGTGATCCGGGTTTTATTGTCTGTAGATAAAGATTTTGCTGTGGTGTAAATTTATTTATTTTATTTTTTTTTTATGTGTGTGTGGGGGTTTTTATGATCATTACTGGCTTATTTTTTTTCTTTTTCAACTGCAGTGGGTTTTTTTGAGTGACAGTCACGGCTCTCTACAGGGAGATGATCGAGAAGTGAGCGAGCGACGGTATGTGTTCGCTCACTTTCCGATCTATTGAGCCGACGTGTGACAGTTTCATTGTCACACGTCGGCTCCAACTATGATATTCACTCACCTCCATAGTTCTCCTTTTAAGATAAATAAATATAATAACAATATAAATACCTGTTTTGATCCTGACAGAAATCTTGTGAGCTGACAACTTCCTCTGCCCTATGCCTCTTATCTGTTACATCATTGCCAGGTATCTGTGTGGACTGCAGCACACTTCCACCCTATGTTAGTGAGATGATGAGGTGTTCTGTAGCCATAATGCATGGACGTGTAGGGCAGCATACGGCCGCGTACTCCAATAGAGAAAGACAGGGGCTGCGTACTAATCACACGCAGCACCTGTCCTTCCCGGGAGCTGCCCGATACGGCTGTACGTGCCGGCTTTTTCTCGTGTGAATGAGGCCTAAAACCCGACCCTGACCACTCCCTAATTGTGCCGAGGAATTCACACGCAGGGGACTGTAAATCTGGCGCAGAGACTTTGTGGAAGGAGAGGTGGCCTTCTTCCCTCTGATTGTGACACTGATTTGCTTGATAAATGTCGGCCAATGCGTTTATATGTCAGGGCTGGTGATCCTTTTATTTGCAAGAAGGTGAAGCACTTTTTTATTGAATCGTCAAATGCGTCAAACAGCCAACGTTTCGGGGCCACGCAGGGTCCATTCATAGTCTCTATGTTGCCCAGAAGAAGGGACCCTGCGTGACCCCGAAACTTTGCCTGTTTGTATGTGACGATTTAAAAAAAAAAGTGCTTTACTTCTTGCACACATCGAGAGTGGGTGACTTCTATTATGGACTGTATCTGACACGGCCCAATCCGTGTTGTCACTTCAAGCACCATGGAGCAACGCTCTCTTCCCTTTTATTCGTCTCCCAGGTTTTGCATTACAGATTGGTTTTCCCTCGGGGGTATTCACGCTCTCTATTTGTACTGTTGCGTATTTGCCATCGTGACAGAGAGGGATAAACTCCGCCTTTAACTGAAATAAGACTGACGAGCTGTTGGTTGCTAGCCAATTCTTAGATCTCATCCGGGGACACCAACAATCGGCCCACTTCATTATATTCTCTTTGGCCCTTTTCTCCCTTCCAAACCTACTTTTTATTTTGTTTCCTGGCTGTTTGCCAGTTTCTGTGCGGTAAATAGATATTTGTTATTGTACTGGAATGACTTGGGGTCTGGTATGGAAAGTGTCCCAAAGAAAATCATTTTTGGGGCTTTTAGTCACCAAAGACCTTTCCTGAGGAATGACCGACCGTAAGGAAAGGGAGAATTTGGTTCCTGGGGGAAACAGTAGAATCCCAACAAGATTAATAATAATAATAATAATAATATGTGCTTTCATATAACTTTATTTATTTTTTGTGAAAGTAAAAAAATGAAAGCTGGCTCCTCATTGGTTGGGCGTCGAGCATCCCGGACACTTTTCCTATAGGTTGTACATATGGGCACTATGCATGGTGTTTAGCTAAGTTTTATATATATTTATCATACTCCTACAAGCTGATACAGGGAATGTGGTGGCAGGGGTGAGGAGTGTGTCGTACACAAGATCACAGGGGTGAGGAGTGTGTAATGCACGGGGGTCAGGAGTTTGCAGAGTGCAGGGGACAGAATCATGTAGCGCACAGGGGTCAGGAGTTTTCAGAGTGCAGGGGACAGAATCATGTAGTGCACGGGGGTCAGGAGTGTGTAGTGCGCAGAGCACGGGGGTCAGGAGTGTGTAGTGCGCAGAGCACGGGGGTCAGGAGTGTGTAGTGCACGGGGTCAGGAGTGTGTAGTGCGCAGAGCACGGGGGTCAGGAGTGTGTAGTGCGCAGAGCACGGGGGTCAGGAGTGTGTAGTGCACGGGG
>NW_017307262.1:278681-282094 GCF_000935625.1 Nanorana parkeri | reverse complement strand
AATCAGGAAGCGCACGGGGGGCAGGAGTGTGTAGTGCACGGGGTCAGGAGTGTGTAGTGCGCAGTGCACGGGGGTCAGGAGTGTGTAGTGCGCAGAGCACGAGGGTCAGGAGTGTGTCGTACACAAGATCACGGGGTTCAGGAGTGTGTAATGCACGGGGGTCAGGAGTTTGCAGAGTGCAGGGGACAGAATCATGTAGCGCAGGGGGTTTAGGAGTTTGCAGAGTGCAGGGGACAGAATCATGTAGCGCACGGGGGTCAGGAGTGTGTAGTGCGCAGAGCACGGGGGTCAGGAGTGTGTAGTGCGCAGAGCACGGGGGTCAGGAGTGTGTAGTGCACGTGGTCAGGAGTGTGTAGTGCGCAGAGCACGGGGGTCATAAGTACAGACAGGGAGGGAGGGTCAGTGTTGGGGTCCCAGGGATAGTTGGTGTTTGGAGGGATGGTTAATATAAAGAGAACCGGAGAGAAATCATATGTGTGTGGCCTTTAAATCCCATTTGCGGGCATGTTACTTTTTCCCTTTTAGAGAAATAATTCGGAGCGTTCCATTTCCTTTTAATAAAGTTTTGCAGTTTTTAATCATTACATATAAAAATGGGAGTTGCTGTCATTGCCTGATTGTGGACATAAAATAATGTGAGGGGCTTTTATTTGAGATTGTGGTGACCACAAGAAACCAGAACTCGGAAGGTGCAGATATATTGCCCACACAAGTTTTCTTCTAAATGTCCTTCATTATGTAACCAGCAATGGAATCCTCCGAGATTTTTCATCTTCAGTTGTCGTAATTGGGAGCTCAGGTTGCTATCGGCACAGCCGCGAGTCCTGCCCGTCCCTCCGAGCTGGTTGTCACATAAGATGTCATCTGTTCCCCATATATATTATTCACTAAGATTTCAAAGTCCTGTCTGTAAATATACATCTCGAATATCTCCTTGGAGTCACGCTACCAGAAGACATAATGCCACACTAGGCACGTGAATCATGACTGGTGTCACCGAGACAGGAAGTGGGGGTGAATCTCCCCGATGATGCACGGCCATCAATAAAAAGGCCTTTTCAGTAAAGTGTGGAAGGGTGAGAAGAACTTCTTACAACTTTCATTGCTGTCTGTCCCATTGGGGAGACTCCCGGTTAAGATCCAGTGTAGTATCTGTTCCGATCAGTGTTCAGGAGGGGATATGTGGCGCTGTTCTGGCCTTGCGCTAGGAATGGCTGGCTGTGCACAGTGCCCTGCCTGAGATGATGGTGGTCCCGAAGGGTGCTGGCCGGGTTAAGGAAACTGAATGGAAGCATCCACTCACTTATGAGTGGGGTTTGAAAGTACTTCCCTAGGTCCAGGATCTGGCAGGGCCCAGTTCTTCCTGATTTTGAATGGGTCTATCTGGTCTTGGATTGCTTGGAAGTTGGGGAGCCCGTGGTGTCAAGTGCCCCCCAGGAGTAGCACTATGGGTTTGGGACCCCTCTATGTGAATGGCATGCTGGCCATGACACCACTAGCTTTTTCTGCACATCGCCTCTTGGGCTAGGCCCTTTTGGCTAAGACCGGGGGACATTTTTTTTTTTTTAATACCGGGCCTCAAGGCTTGGCCTTTGTCTCGCACATTGGCACTTATTTCGTTTTCTCACTTGTTTGTGCACGTTCCACTTTTTGTGTTTTTTTTCCACTCCACAGGATGGAGGGTGCGGGTCTTCGGGCCTGACCTGAAGTCTAGAGGGAGGATGTGTGGTAGGGTTGCCACCTTTTCTTCAAGCGGAACCTTAACACTCCAGCGATGCGCGGACATTTTGTGGGGGGAGAATGAGCCGCGGCTTATTCATATGTAAATATCACAGTTGAGACTATTTTCAGTGGGGGGGCCAGTAGTCCCTGTCTTCATTTTGGTTGCCCCTGTCTGCCTGACATCTTTTGTTCAGGCACTTCCTGTTATAGGGTGACAAAGTTCTGCCCCCGTCTACCAATTGCTCTCCTGCATTTGTCACCCCGTCACATGCTCCCCTGGTGAAACCTACCAAGCAGCCGTGCTGACACACATTGCCCAGGCCTGGTGTTGTCACCATCAGGGTACCAGTCAAGAGTGATGATCTGGGGCTGACTGGAGCCAGTGGATGTAGACAGGAAGTTGGTGCCAGAAGCTGAAGGACATCAGCAGCACCGAGTAAATGATACAAAGTATACAGAGCATACTAAGGGTCACCCAGTCGGGGTTGACGTGTTTTTTTAATTCTCTATGTTGTATCTTTTTTAGGAATGCAGCAAAAAGAAGAAAACGGAGGGAGAAAACGCAGTGCTCTCGGAAACGCCGCCGGGGCTGGGAGATGGAGACGAGGTGAGGGCCGACTTCTTATCAGAGATGTGGCCGGCCAGATGGGAGCTCGGCTCACACGCCCTCTCTCTGTGCTGCTTATCTGAGCCGGCCACCTGCTGCTCTCCACCTTTTAATGTGGCCGAGAAGAAGCTCTGAACTGGGTTTCGAAGTGTTCAATGTAGACCACCATCAGGTGACCGCACGCCTATCGATATGATCAGCCGACTGATCATAATACAGATCCATTCAATTATTGTTTTTGATCGATCGTGATAGATCATATGTTCATATTCAGTGTTCACACATCATTCCCGCCACTAGATGGAGCCGAGGAGCATAGCAACATCCTATATAATCCCCACCCCCACCATATGCTGGGCGAATGCCGTTCACACATCATTCCCGCCACTAGATTGTGCCGAGGAGCATAGCAACATCCTATATAAATCCCCACCCCCACCATATGCTGGGCGAATGCCGTTCACACATCATTCCCGCCACTAGATGGTGCCGAGGAGCATAGCAACATCCTATATAAATCCACCCCCACCCCCACATGCTGGGAATTTTCTATATAAATCTTCCCCCCAGCCATATGGCATTCCCGCCACTAGATGGAGCGGAGGAGCATAGGAATTTCCTATATACAGGTATATCCCCCCTCAGCCATTCGCTGGGTGAATGTCATTCACACATCATTCCCGCGACTAGATGGAGCCAAGGAACGTAGGAATTTCCTATATAAATCTCCCCCCAGCCATATGCTAGGTGAATAATAAGTCAACCAGTGCTGATGCTATCCAGGCAACACTGCAACCGTGGCTTATTCAGAACGTACCCCTGTAAAGGGAAACAATACTTATGTTGATCAATTTTTATTTTAACCCTTTATGGGGTTTAAAAAAAAATTAAACATTATAAAAAGATATATTTAAAGCAGATGTAAAACTAATCTGTAAAATCTCATCTGATCTTTTTAACATGTTGTCGCCATTTCAAAAGTAATTTTCATTCTTTTAAAATCTGCAGCTTTCATTAAAATAGTCCCTGGTGAACCCAGGTTGTTTTTCAGACACTTCCTGTTATAGGGTGACAACACTCTGCC
>NW_017307262.1:270779-278633 GCF_000935625.1 Nanorana parkeri | reverse complement strand
CGTCCGAGGAAGGCGCTCGCATTTTCGCACAGAACCAGAAGGAGCTCTTCAGAGTCTTAAGCCTCAACAAGGTACCCGCTGGTGGCGCGCGGTGGGATCTGGCAGACGAGCGGCCGAGGTCTTGTGCAGCCCCAGTCATTGTTGTCCTGTGTTTCAGAAATGCGACTCTTCGCTCCACAGGCTGGTGGTGGCCTCCGTCAGCCCGCAGTCCGTGCCTTACTTCGCCATGAAGTTCCGCCTGTCCGTCTGCGAAGCCGCTAGGAAGATCTGCGGGTTTCTTAAAAGTCTAGGTGAGCTGTGGGGCGCTGACGATGCACATTGCAAGTCCATAACAAATCCTGAAAAGCAAATACGCTGCAAAGAAACAGTTCTAATACTTGATTGCCTCCAATGTGTTTAAGTTGGTGACAGGGTCTCTTTAAAGTGGACTTTTCCATTGAACGTATTTGTAACTGGCTGTGTATTATATGACCGTCCCTCTTCTTTTTTTTTTTTCTCCCGCCAGGCGTCCACCATGTTTTCGACACGACGATCTCCGCAGACTTCAGCATCCTGGAGACGCAGAAAGACTTCATCCAGCGGTTCAGGCGGCAGACGCAGGACGAACACGCCTTCCCCATGTTTGCGTCGGCCTGTCCCGGTAAGAAAGACGATGCATGTTGTAGTTTTAGACTTTTGCCGTGATCTCCATTTGATTTCTCTGACGGGTTTGAGGAACTGACTTCCAGCCACTTTCTTAAAGGATCTGTCCACTTGCTTGGAGTGTCTGCCCGCTTGCTTTGAAAGGTCTGCCCGCTTGCAGCCGCTTGCTTTGAAAGGTCTGCCCGCTTGCAGCCGCTTGCTTTGAAGGGTCTGCCCGATTGCAGCCGCATGCTTTGAAGAGTCTGCCCGCTTGCAGCCGCTTGCTTTGAAGGGTCTGCCCGCTTGCAGCCGCTTGCTTTGAAGGGTCTGCCCGCTTGCAGCTGCTTGCTTGATGGGTCTGCTTGCTTGCTCTGAAGGGCCTCTGCTTCCCATAACCGTCAGTTTTTCTGTCCACCTTTTGTTGCACTTCATCGTACATTTCTCTCTTCCATTGGGAAAGATCATCTGGCAATCACCCTTGCTCTGCCACTTCTCTGTCATTTCAGCAGCCAGTGCAGACACCCTACACTGTGAGCTTGATTGGATATTTCAGCTGGTGTTTAGGGGTATGATGGGGATTTAAAGTCTATCTAAAGCCAAACCATTTTTTTATTGTATTTTTGGATCAAGTAAGAAATGATTGAAACCCTGTCATGTTTTTTATATGGGAGTGGGGGAATCCTCTCTTAGGTAGGTGTCCCCCATCGCAAGATTTCCCCTTACTTTCTGTTTCAGTGACCATTTTAAGATGTTGAGCTTCCCTTGTTGTAAATGGCGATGACGGTGGTCTCCAGGTCAGATGGAGAGGGTGAATCTCCCAAGTGGGGACATCCGTAAAAGCCATTAACCCCTTCCCATTCCATCCCCCAAAAAGTGGGGGCTAGATCCCCTTTATCCACATGCTCTGTGCTCTCCGGACACAGTTTGTCTCGGCATGATAAAACATAAATCGGGAGCTTTCAGCCGAAGCTGATTGAAGGTCAGAGGCCCGATAGGTGACGAGCTTTTTCTGAGAACAGCGGTGACGTCCGCCTTTTTTTTCGTGAAGGGGAAGTTTCAGAATAGAAGAGGATTTGCTGTGTCAGCTTTTTTTTTTTCTTTTTTTTTTTCTATACATGGCACGTTGCCTCTGTCCTACCTTATGCCTAGCCAGCAGATGAGAGGTTAATCCGTGTCACCTCCAGCACACATCTGATCACGTTGGCACGGCTGCCGCAGAACCTTTTACTGCCTATTGATCACACTGCGGCCACTCCTTTTTTTTTATATTTCCGGCTCGGGATTAACCCTTTCACTGCGGCGAAATAAAAAATTGATATAAGAGAAATATAATATTTCGTACATGTCTGCAATACATGCGCATTTCCTCGCGTTGTATCCCTTTTAAAGGAGAACTATGGGGTTAAGGCTTTTCCCCATAGTTCTCCTTAGGGTAACGGGAGGACACAAACTAGCGTCCTCCCGTCACCCTAGGCTCAGTATAGCTGTAGCTCGCGGTATACTGAGACGCCGCAGCTGAAGCGGATCCCGACAATTGTGCCGGGATCCGCCCAGCTGCGTGACTGACAGCTGGCTCTGCCTATCTAGAGGCAGAGCCAGCTGTACCCGCCCCCTCCCCCGTCCGTTCCGCCAGTCAGCGCTGGCGGAGCGGGGAGGGGGGAATCCAGCCCCTCCCCTGTCACGCCAGAGAGCCGTGACAGGATCGAGAGGTGAGCGAACGCCGGTATGTGTTCTCTCGCCTCCCGATCTACTGAGCCGACCTGTGACAGTCTCATTGTCACAGGTCGGCTAGAACTATGAGGTGAGTGAAAAGCACCCGCCTCATAGTTCTCCTTTTAAAGACACAGAAAATAAAATGCCTGTTAAACTTCCTGAGAAATGCAGCTCCAACCTAATCTCTCCCATCAATGTGTACCGGGTCAGGTAGGACCTTGAACTGCATAGCTGTTGGTAGATCTGTCCCGTCACTCTGCATCAACCATTGGTGCTGGATAGAGGATCAAGCATCTCGGGGGGAAATATGGAAAGTGTGTGGCCAGCTTAAAGCGCTGCTGCCATGAAATGACCTCCTCCTGTTCCTATCACCGGAATGTCATTGTGACTCTTCTCTCTGAGCTCAGGGCTGTTATATTGTATCTGGAGTCCAGCAATCGGGGAATCGAGCCCACATCCCCGGTGCCGAGGTGTCTAGTTCTATCCCGGTACTGGATATGGTGAACCCTGAGCCCCCTGCTGAGTCTCCAGACCCCCCACTGTGGGCACAAGAGTCCATTGGTGACACACACACACGGGGACCCGTTGGTGGCACACAGGGACCAGCGGCATCACTAGAGGGGTGCGTTTGGTGCAACCCAGACCCGGGTGACACCAAAATGACTGGCAGTCGTTTTGGTGGCACCCCCTCTGAAAAGTTGGGCACTCGGTCATGGACAGAGAGCCCGACAGTTGCACAAGAGAGGAGGGGACCTGGTGGCATACCTTATACCGCCGGTTGAACGTCCCCTCCTCTCTCTATCTCGGTGATAGATGCCGGCGGGTTAGAGCACATGTAGTCATCACGTGCGTGGGTGATGGCGTAACAGCGGGGTGTCACCCGGTGCCCGTGCCACCCACCAGCCAATTTACAACATACAGGGACCCGTTGGTCACACGCACAGGACCCCATTGATGACACATGGAAATCAGTTGATCTCGCGCGCACACACACACACACGGACCAGATGATGACTTGATGATCACACTCGCTGGAACCCACTGATCATACTTGCTGGAACCCAGGGCTGTAATTTACAGACCATGGGGCCCCATAGCAAAAATGTGATGGGGGTCCCCCTGATGATCTCGCTGTGAGCTGTAACGCTGCCAAGATATCAAAGTCTCTACCCTGTAGACTTTACTTTGTCATCAACTGCAACCACTCCAGCCCTATATGACACGGTACTGTATTATCTTCACATGTTCTATGTCTAATGTCTTAAAAAACCTAATGGGGCCCCTTCCACCACCAGGCCCCATAGCAGCCGCCTGGGCTACAGTTACGCCACTGCTGGAACCCACTGATCAATCATGCTGATCAGATGACTGACACGCAGGCAAGGTTTTCATGTAACATTTGTTTTATCGAAGCTGCTGATTTTCCTGTAACGCCTAATAACGCTGACCTGTGTCACAGCGCCCATTTTATGAAGCTATCATTTCAGATGGGTGTGGGGTGAAGCGAAACACAAACATTGTGCAATGATGCCCCCCCCCCCCCCCTGGTTTTGTTTTCACGGAGTGTCAGAACGGAAAGTTCAGAGAAGTGAAAGTGCTGATGTGGACTGAAACCTGCTTTGTGTTTTTTGCTCCGGCTATAAATACACGCTGCATTCACTCGGGAGGAATTGGCTAGCTGAGCAAACATGACACAGCAAAATCCAGCCGCTCGGGGAGATCAAACACGTCAATCACTGTGCTGATAGGCTAAAGGGCTCCGAACTAACAGGGACGGAGGTTGTGGCCAATGAGAAGATGCTGAAAATTCAGAATCACTTAGATGAACACATTTTAGGTGCATTTAGTTTGGCAAAGTTTTACAGTTGGTTTTCTATAGCTAGTGGTAGAAAAGCCTTCCTCCTGCCAGCATGAGTGGGGCCCTTGCTGTCTGTGTGGAAGCAGTGGTCTCTCTGCAAAAGGTCTGGCATGCTCCCTGAGTTAGATCCAGAGCGCAGAGCTGTAGGTCAGACTTGGTAAGGAGTGTGTCAGAACTCTGTGCTTTTAGAAAGACATACAGTCTTGTTGATCTAAAAAAGGACTATGTAGAGGCGTATCTACAACAAATTGCGCCCCTGGCATCCGGCCAAGCTCCTGGCAATCAGTGACTTCACTATTTGCCGGGAGGTGTGTAAGGGCCATACACCTAAGTAAAGGATGGACACTGGCACTCCAAAGCAAGTTCAGTACGGTTGCCAGGAGCTGGGTGGAATGCAAGCCAGAGCATCCCAGATTTGCTAAAAGCTGGGCAGGGAAGTGTGTAAAGGCCATTCACATCTCCCGACCTGGCCCTTAGCAACCAGAGTGGGCAGGGAGATGTGTATGTGGGCAGGACACTGGCCAGGGCATCCCAGGTTGCCAAGTGAGTGAGCTCCTGTGAGCCCCCGAAACGTTGTTTAGACTGTTCTATTTGCAACTAGTACGTTAATAAACAACGTTTCTGGGTCTCACAGGATCCCCTTCATCAGGCAAACAAGGGCGATACACCTCTCCCCACCTGGCTCTTGGCAACCTGGGATGCCCTGGCCAGTGTCCTGCCCGCATACACATCTCCCAGCCCACACTGGTTGCTAAGGGCCAGGTGGGGAGATGTGAATGGCCTTTACACACTTCACTGCCCAGCTTTTAGCAAATCTGGGATGCTCTGGCTTGCATTCCACCCATTCTTCGTAGGTCAGCAAACTTCTCCTGACCCATGGAGTGGCACCCCCCCACCCTCTCTCCTTCAGGTGGCACCCTCATCCCTTCAGGTGGCACCCAGGACATGTGCCATAGCCCCAGTGGCCTATCAAAGGTATGTCACTGAGAGCACTTGCATCAGATCACGTGACTTTGTTTATAAACAACCCCACGCCAAGCGGCAGAAATTAGATGCTGATGTTGCCTAAATTTTAGCAAATGGGAAATCCATAATCTCACTGCAATATAGGCCACTCATCCCTATTGTACAGCTCCAGGTTGCAGTGGTATGGTTGTCCCTACAGTCCTGCTTCTGATGTACATTAAAGGGGCAGAACCTTTTTATATGTGCTCTTTGTTTTTTCTCCCCCAGGTTGGGTCCAGTACGCGGAGCGTGTTCTGGGCGACTCGGTGACGCCTCACATCTGCACAGCAAAGTCTCCTCAGCAGATCATGGGATCGCTAGTGAAGGGTTACTTCGCCTCGCACAAGGTCAGTCCGGCAGTCACCGCGCCTCGTTACGTCTGCCAAGTCCGTAAACACATTCCACTGCTGGAGGCTCTTTTGTGAAAACACAATGCTCATTCCTTGTCTCCTTGTCTCTGTCTTCCCCCAGAAACTGGCCCCTGACAAGATCTTCCACCTCACCGTGGCCCCATGCTATGACAGAAAGATGGAAGCCCTCAGGGAGGACTACTATACCGAGCTGTACAACTGCCGAGACGTGGACTGCGTGCTGACGTCAGGTGAGCGCCCTCAGCCACCAAGTTTGGGAGAAAATGGCCACAGGTTGGCTCCGTTGTGCCATTTATCTTCTGCCAGGCTCACCCAGGAGTGACTACAAATACTGAGATTCAATATATATATATACCCATGAAAAATAGGAAACTTATAACTTCTTCCTATCAGTTGAAGGCATGCAATGGCTGCGTTAGTATCAGTTGGCTATTTATTGGCTTCAATTGAAAAGAGGGTGATTTACCCAGAGTACCAAACCCAGAATTAATTTGGATATATTAATTCTTGTGTTACTCTCAAAGGAAACAACCCCCAGTTGCTTTTTACTAGACACAAAACGGAGAGGTGAGATGAACCGATAGGGGTCAACTCAAAGTGCAGCTATAAAAGAGTCAAAATATAGTACAAAATTCATAAATTTATTGATTATAAAAATTCTCTGGACATACTAAATGCACCACTTAAACCAACACCCATAATGCATCTAAAAAATGGTTATCGCAACAACCCGTTCACTCATAAAACACAAACATGCACTCTAAGGACGGGCTGATTAGCGTAATGTATGATGCAGGATGGTCCTCAAAGTGTTTGAGGAAACAGTGCTTTGACTGTAGTTATAAACTGAATATAATTAGGAGGATTTTGTTTCTCAAACCTAGGGTCCTTTATTCAATTGTATTTAAATCTTTTCAGTAGATCTGAAAGGATTGCGATCTCTCAGGCTGGTAGTGTAGCCAATCAAATGTTACATTTGTAACCTTTGCTCTTGATTTAGGCTGGGTTCACACCTAGGCGTATTGAATATGCGTGTCTGTCGCGTGTTTTTTTTTACCGTGATTCGCGGTAAAAAAGTTGCGTGACCGTCGCGCGATTCCAAAGGCTACTTGGCTGTATCCCAATGTAAAACGGCCCAAAGAAGTACATGTACTTGTTTGAGCGTAGGCCGTTTTGTAGGGCGTTTCAGACGGGCGGAAATACGGAAAGGTGTGAACCAGACCCATAGAAAACAATGGGATTTTCATGTTTGTACGTTTTGTTGAGCGTTCATAGAGCGTTGAACGCGCGACAAAACGTAAAGGTGTGAACGGGGCCTTAGAGCAAGAGATACTCGGAGTGGATAGCTTGATTGTAGATAAATCTTGGAGGCTCTGAGACTTGGATAATGACCCGGTGAGTCATGAATAGTGATATCACCCTGAGTAATGATCACACATGGAGGAAAGTTCGACCAAACAGTGTGTAAAGTCTCAAATATATTGTACTCACGGGTGTTCAGTTGCTTCACCGGGCAGTTCGTGTCGAGAGGTATGGAATGTCTCGATGTCAGGCTGCTCCAGGCAGTCCTCCTTTTGATGTTAATTAATCCACTTGGGCAGAAAATCAAAGGTTCTTGGATGGTTTCCTTGATGTATGAAGTGATATTGGAAGGTCCCAGATGGTTTTAATTTTATCGATGAAATACTCCTAGTGTCGCGCTGTTTTGTAGTCCAAAACCGGGAAGTATTTATTGGTTTCAGCCTTCAAGGTGGCAAAAAGTTGTCTTTGGCCTCCAAGTATACCAGCTTCAGTCTCACAAGATGGGACCCTTTACAAGGAGCTGCCTTGCTGGTTGAGGCCCCTTGAAAAGGTGTAGTAATGCTGGTTAGGGCCTCCAAATGCCTCCAAACAGGGGCCTCCTCATGGTGCCAGGGCACAGGTTGTGTCACTGCAAGGTGATGCACTTCTAGTTGGGACTCCTGCAAAGTGATGTGGCCCCCAAAATTGCTGGGACCTTTCATTGCTGGTTGCAGCTCTCGGATGTTAGATTGGCCTCCTCAAGGTGCTGCAGCACCAGTTGGGCCCTTGAGAGAGGGGAGCAATTGACTCTGTGGCACCTTGAGGGGCCCAGCCAACACTGTGGCACCATGGAGGGATGGCCAAACCTGCAATGCAGCACCTTGATGGGTATGCGGCCCAACCTGCGCTACAGCATCTTCCCATCTTGTCCCATCTGAAGGTGCCGCAGCACAGTTTGGTCAAAACCCTCATCAAGGTGCTGTATTGCAGGTTTGCCCCCCCCCC
>NW_017307262.1:269243-270658 GCF_000935625.1 Nanorana parkeri | reverse complement strand
GTGCGGGTGTCCCCCCCCCCCCCCCCTCAAGGTGCCACAGTGCGAGTTGGGGCCCCCCATCAAGGTGCCTTAGTGCAGGTTGGGGCCACCATCAAGGTTCTGCAGTGCTGGTTTGGGTCCTCCTTTAAGGAACTGCAGTGTTAATAGGGGCTCCCCTCAAGGTACTGCAATGGCAGTTGGGCCCCTCTCTCAAGCTGTGGCAGTTGGGTCCTCCACCCTCATGTTAGCTGAATGTTGCTGTGCCATGTCTGTCCTGACCTGCACCTCATGTGCCCTTTGCTTTGTCTTCCAGGTGAGGTGATGCAGATTATGGAGCAGAGAAACATTTCTGTCAAAGAGATTGAAGAGTCTCCTCTAGAAAATATGTGAGTGATCTGAGATGCTGCCAGATGATTTCCCAACTTCTTTACAGGATCAAAAAAACAGAAGATTTAACCCGATAGAAGATAACGGGTTAAGTAGCGGTCAAATTAAGGATCCGGACAAGTCGATGAATAGAAAAAAGGGAATAATTTTATTGAAAACACATATACGTTTATACATTTAACTCATTAAATACCATTAAAATCATGGATAACATGCAGTCGCAAATTAAATGTGGATCAACCCTATTCACTATTGCACTTGGGTCCCCACCGTGGGGGGAAGTGACCGATGCAGCTATTACTTCGGTCCCTTCTCCATCAATTCCTATATGTATGTCAACCTTCGTGAACTGCAAGGACCGGAGGAATGGTCCCGACCGAGGAGACTCTTTCCCCCACGGTCGGGACCATTCCTTATTGAGGAGTCAGAGCCGTGCTGTGTACACAGGTGTCTCCTTGCCCGGCATGTATTGACATGGAAAATCAGTCATGAAAAGTAATTTTTCAAGACTTTCACTTTCTTATTTATTATAATATAATGTTACACAGAGGCAGTTAAAGGGAACCTGCCATGCATACCCAGTAATGTGTCAGTGTAACACTTCCAGGTATTTATTACCTCTCACAAAGATCACATGATTCCCTCTGACAATGCCGCCATCTGCTTTTCTCACCAGAAGGACGGCACCATCTTTATTCAGGTATCACCATCTACTTCCTGGACTGAGATGAAAACTCAGATGACACAAATCATGTAAATCCGGGTGCAAGTTACAATGTTGCAGACGGATCACTGGGGGGAGGGAAGACTGAGGAAATGCTTCCTCCTGCCTGCAGCAGACTGATCACTGGGGGGAGGGGAGACTGAGGAAATGCTTCCTCCTGCCTGCAGCAGACTGATGACCTCATCTCAGCCTAAGCAAAGTCACTGCACTGGAGACCAAGGATGACTTTTAATGATAAAATGTGGAGCTTTCCTGGAAAAAGATTTTGTTCTTGCACATGTCAGGAAAGTCAGCAGGTTTCAAGAAGTTGTGCTGACATCATGGC
>NW_017307262.1:264104-269221 GCF_000935625.1 Nanorana parkeri | reverse complement strand
AAGCTGCCCATCATATTAAAGCAGCAGTATGGAGGCAAGATTGGGAAGGATCCATTCAACAAATACAATTTACTCTCTTGATGGCTTACCCTGTTAGTGGTTTTATACTGACTGTGCTGTCTTCACATCAGGATAGGCACTAGGGAGAATTTCTCTATGCACTTCAATCAGGAAAATGTGCACCAGCATGTATAGAGAACCCAAAACCTAACCAAAAAAAATAATCATTTTTATATCCTCACCGTGAGAGCTCAATCAGCTGATTGGGATTTGTACCATGTGACCAGTCAGCGGATTCCACTCATGTGATATAACCCCCCCTCCTTCTTTTCCCTTCCCCCTCTGATTCCTTTTTTTTTTTTTCATTCTCTTAAAGCTTCGGAGGGACAACCTGCGCATTTGTGCGCCACGAAAGCACCAGCTCCGACGGGTACCTCGCGCACATCTTCCGGCATGCCGCCAAGGAGCTTTTCGGTACTGACATCCAAGAGATCACGTATAAAACGCTAAAGTGAGTCCTGGGCAGAGCCGATTATCATTATACTTGCAGGTTACATAGTGATGACACATTTTCATGAAGAAATCAGAATGTGTTCACAACATGTGGCGAGGATAAAATACAGGACCATATACATTGCCGCCTCTAGATCATTCACTCTATTTTCAACTTGCTTGATTTGATTTCCTTGTGATGTCAGTGCTGCATTTAGTTTCCCTAGATGCTGCTGCAGAGAGTCTGCGATAATATGGGCCAGGTCTGCCTTTAAGTGGGAGGCAACAGCTGCAGCCAATGTCTGGTAGTCTATTTGTCCCTGTAGGGGAGGTGGCTGTGACTCACCAGAGAGATCCATCGTTAGGTCAGATTGCTGAGTGACATCGGCGGCCATCTTGGATTTGTCCCTGTCGTCTGTGAGAGACTGTTCCAAGGCTTTCCTGGTCGGCTGTGCTCGCGAAAGATAGCGATCCATAGACCGTACTGTATCCCCTGCTGTGCGGGTAGGTGACGGTGACTATTGTAGGATAAGATCGGCTGGGTTCGGGGGTGTTCGGCGATCGGCGGGACAGAGCTCCGGGAGACACGGCCAAGTCATCTGGCGCCGGAAGTCGTTACTGGTGTTATAACAAAGTGGAAGCAACTGGGAACAACAGCAACTCAGCCACGAAGTGGTAGGCCACGTAACGTGACAGAGCGGGGTCAGCGCATGCTGTCACGCGCAGAAGTCGCCAACTGTCTGCAGAGTCAATAGCTCCAGACCTCCAAACTTTGTGTGGCCTTTTTGTGCAGGAACAAAGACTTCCAGGAAGTGTGCTTGGAAAAAGACGGGGAGACCGTGCTGCGTTTCGCCGCCGCCTACGGCTTCCGAAACATCCAGAACATGGTGCTGAAGCTGCGCAAGGGGAAGTTCCACTATCACTTCGTGGAGGTCCTGGCCTGCCCCGGAGGTGGGTGTCTTTAAAGGGCTTCTATTTGCTGGCCGGGTATAATTGGGGACGGCAAGACGGCGGCATTCAGAGAATGACCCAATGGGCTCATCGGCAATGGAAGCCTCCTGTATTTTCATCATGGCGGCTTCCCTGTAAGAATCCTAGACCTGTAAGCAGTGCAACTGGTGCCCGAATGGCTAGAGCCACCCAATCGCTTGTATGGTGCTGGGGAGTGTGTACCCCACCTCACCTCCCTTTTAGGTTATACACTACAATGCACACAACTCTCTCTCCTCTTCCTCCTACATCACGGTGCTGTATGTCTGACTAGCCAGTCCCCGGGCCTGAGAGAGCAGTATCCGGTTCCACCAGCAGGCGGACTCTTGATAGAATGGGATGTCTGAGGCTGTTATGGGTGATCCGTCCATGTTCATAGACTGGTGGGTCAGAAGCAGTGGATTATTCATAACCATAGCAGACTGTGCAGCTGCTGTGGGGCTCGGGCGCAGGAGGGGGCCCCATAAGGGGAAGCTGAACTGTGATGTTTCCAGTGTAGAAGGGCTGAAGTCAGAACCAGTCATTGATCCCTACCTCTGTGCAGTAGAAAGCATCTTCTTATCTGTCCTGTTTCTGTGGCAGTAATGGGGGTAACTGTGGACACTGTTACCCCCATTACTGATCCCTGAACGCAAATATAAATACGCTAACCGGTAATAAAATAACTCCTTTTCTATTCCCCCCCAGGCTGCCTGAACGGAAAAGGCCAGGCTCAGACGGCGGACGGTAAACCAGAGCGGGCGGAGCTACAGGAGATGGAAGCCTTGTACACCCAGGTCCCGGTTCAGAGCCCGGAGAGTAACCCGCACATAAAGGAGCTGTACGCTACCTGGCTGGAGGGCGCCGAGTCGCAAAAATCCAAGGAAATGCTACACACCAAATTCGTCCCCACATCCCAGAACACCGCGCGGGTGGACATGAAGTGGTGATGCCGCGGACTCGTACTGTTTCTATGCAATGGGCGGGGTGGAGGCTGCCGGCAACCAGCGCATCTTCCGCCCCCAACAGGAGACAAAATGGCCGACGCTGCACCTTGGACAAGAGGTGGCCCCTGGATGAACTTGGTAGCTCGCAAATAGACTTGTTGTAGGTTCATCGCCGCCGACAAATTGACAACTGGTCTTTTTAAAATAAATTTGAGTGCCCCGGTTTTGGGCCAGCTCGACACCTTCGGGCCTTGTCCGACTTTTGATGAAACTCCTGACCCGTTGCTGCTAGGTCAGCCTTGTGGAGAAGGGTTGCGTTTGCCGTGCATGTGTAACGTCTCCTATTTATATGTAAATGCCTTATTTCCCTTTGTCCATTGCTTCAAACCCGACCTTCCCGCTATCTTATTGGAGCCTTACTGTGGAGGTTCTGGCCTTGGTGGACAAAGGGTCTACATTCTTCCTGAAAATGCCAAGTGGGCTTCAAGGTTAAGATCTGAAACCAATTTTTTCTTTTAGCAGGATAGGGTTTGTTTTGGGGAGATTTTTCTCCACGTCCTGTCTTTTAGACTCAACAGGAAGTGACAGGGCTGTCTTTAAAATTGAGGGAAAGTCCACTCCTAGACAGTGACCACTGGAATATTTCCCCTCGCATCCTATTCTGGTGACGGCTGTAAAATTTTGGATTTCCCATAACTTCCTGATGACCCCAATACAAACTAGAGAATGTGAATCTTTCCAGCCTAGACAGCAATAAAAACCTGGCCGGGGTCCTCCAACCTACCATACTCCGTCCTAAAATCAAATAAAACATTATTTGGCTTTAGATACACTTTAAATATATTAGATTTTTGTAAACGGGCAAAGGAAACACAAATCCGTCCAAAAGGGCCCCATTACCTTAGTTGTAGGGGGCCCGCTTTCTGCTTAGGCATTGGTGCTTTGCTAAGATCAGCTTGTTTGTTGGGGGACCTTGCTACTTGATGACCAACCAAGGCAGCCAATAGATGAAGCTGTCGGTGGCCGAACAAAGCTGCACACAAGCCACTGTGTAGTTTGAGCAATTGCCTTATGTCACAATGCCATGCCTCTTCGTAGTAGTGTCCATGCTTACACGTAGTGGGAGGTCAACCTGTCAGAGCCTATGATGTCTGAAGCATCATCAAGGTGGACAGGGGTCATCAAGGTGAACTGAACTTCTCAAAGTGGACACTGGTCAACAGGGTGGACAAGGGTCATTACAGTGCACAGAAGTAAGGTGGACGGGGGTCATCAAAGTGGACAGGACAACAGGGTGGACAAGGGTCATCACAGTGCACAGAACTTAAGGTTGACGGGGGTCATCAAGGTTGACGGGGTTCCAGTGGCGGAGCTAAGGAACAAAGGGCCCTGGTGCAAGATTTTTTTTGGGCCCCCCCCCCCAAAAAAAACCCCACAAACACAGCGTTCTCCTTCCGTAGATGCCCCGGGCGCCCGCACCGCCTGCACCGGCGGTAGTTCCGCCACTGCGGGGTTCATCAAGGTTGACAGGGGGTCATCAAGGGGAGGGGTTACTGAGATGAAGAGGCAGAAGGTTTTTTGATAACCAGGCTTCAGAGGCACCACTGTGGCTGGAACACCCCACTATGAATGAGGGGCTCCATCTTTAGAGGGCTATGACTTCCTTTCAGGCATCTTTGACCTGTTTACAAAACTGATAATAACAGAACCTCTTATGGTGCTTTTATTTCCTGTATTTTAATTTCCTTTATGTCTTTGCTGCCTGTGAATCGGGCACCATTCCCACCACAAGACTATGATCAGTTGAGCCTACGAATCGTAAGATCAGGGTAAACATTGGCCGTCCTCCTGTACCCAGGTACTGTTACACATGAACTCTGTGGTACAATTGCTTTGCCTTAGTCGTAGAAGAAACCGTTTTTCCATGTACTTTATGCTGCTAACCCTACCAGCAGGAGCAATGGTACCAGATGTAGCACTCAAAGACGTTGGTGCGGACGCCATCTGATCTTCCTCAAACCCATCATCGTATCGCCTTCATGGTCCAGTTGTGTCCTGTTTTTCGTGTGGTCGGTTGTACTCCCATCTCCATTCTCTCAGATGTCTCCGCGCAGTATTTGTTCTTCTAGACCTAACCCAGGGGTTCTGAGTAAATCCCAGAATTCCCAGATATTCTCGCATATCAATACCGTACGGAATCAGTAAACGTATTTTGGCGTTTTTGTCGTCAGTGTTATTTATATTTTCTGTAATGATCTGTGACAATAAAGGTGATTTTATAGGTAATCTCTTAGAGAACGCTTAGACTTGTTTTATCCTATGTATCACAAAACGTGAACGCATAACTTCTCCTACTACGACCGTCCTCTCCGGACCCGGATATCGATGGGGAGACCGAAACCTTCCCAGCAGAAACACAACCTTTTATTTCTTGCACGTTGCTGTAAGAATATTTTTCAGATGTACGTTTCCCTCCCATTGTTTTATGTCTGTGTGTTTGTTTTTTCTTTTTTTTTTTTGTGTACAATTTGTCTTTTTTGTTTCTGCAATAAAAGAATTTGAGGAAGCCTTTCACAGGTTGTCTGCTGCCTATTGTGTCCTTTTTTTAGGTTCTTTTTACATTGCTTAGTGCAGTAAAGCTTTCTTAAAACAGAAGGAATCTATTAGGGATGCACCGATACCGGTTTTTCAATATATTTCTCCCCCCCC